>NW_024412376.1:96391437-96431529 GCF_014898765.1 Herpailurus yagouaroundi | reverse complement strand
CTCTCTCCCTCTCCCTCTCCCTCTCCCATTCTTTCCTTCTCTCAAGATAAGTAAACTTAAAAAAAAAAAAAAAACAAAAAAACCTAGCAAAATTTAAAGTTTTAGGTTACCAAAGATTTTGAAAGCTATTTAAAAGTTTATATATAGGGACACTTAGGTGGCTCAGTTGGTTAAGTGTCCAGCTCTTTATTTCAGCTTGGGGCATAATCTCATGGTTTGTGAATTCAAGTCCCATGTCAGGCTCTGCATTAATAGCACGGAGCCTGCTTTAGATTCTCTCTCCCTCTCTGTCTGCCCCTACTTCACTTGCATTCTCTCCCTCTCCCAAAATAAACTTAAAAAAAAAAAGTTCACCTGGGGAGCCTAGGTGGTTCAGTTGGTTAAGCACCTGACTGTTGATTTTGGCTCAAGTCATGATCTTGCAGGTTTGTGGGTTCGGGCCCCACATTGGGCTCTGTGCAGGAACTTTGCAGCCTGCTTGGGACTCTCTTTCTCTCTTCCCTACTCATGCTGTCTCTGTCTTTCTCAAAATAAATAAATAAAACTTAAAAACAATTTTTTTAAAGTTTACCTATAAGCCTTTTTATTTAATCTACTTGCTCTGAACAATTACCCATGAAAACTTCATGCGAGAGACTACGTTAACCATTATTTTAAGTCATCTTTTTTGCTGATAAACTGCAGTAGAGATAACATGAGCTTATTTGACCTTCAGTAAACCTTGGTAGAATAAGTTTTATATTTAATGCTGATAACTCTAAAAGACATGTCTATTTTAATTAAACCAACAACCTCGAATTAGCTTTAATACTGGCTATGTTGCACCTGTGTCCACTAAAGTCCATCAATTTGTTCCCTGCTGTCTGTTTTTCCTGTGGGGAAATCTGAAGTGGGTAGTTGGAGTCCTGGGAAGCCCCTGGACTCCTTCGTGCTGCTTTGGGAGGTGCTTCAGGTTGAACCTCATAAGGAGGTGGCCCAACAGCTTGGGGTGCTTTCTGCTCATTGATGGTGAAGGTGGGAACAGGAGCTGGGGCACTGAGGATAATATAGGAGCCAGTGGTGCGAGCCTGGCTGGTGGAGGAGCCTGGCTCCTGCCTCTTCCTCCTGCAAAACAGACTTTTTCTCTGGTTGCTTTTTAGCTCTCTGCATCATTTATTCAAAATATGACCTAATGGACTTTCTTTGGGAGCAGAAGCATCCCCCATCTCCATAGGCAAAAGTTGAGAACACAGAAGATACAAAATTGTAACCAAATGAAGCTCAGAGTATCTGTGGTAGCATTTTCTTTCCCAAAAGTTGGAGCTTCACTGGCTGAACCAAATAGCTTCTATTTTTTTCCTTTCTTATTTTATTTTATTTTATTTTATTTTATTTTATTTTATTTTATTTTATTTTATTTTATTTTATTTTATTTTAGAGAGAGAGCACACAGGAGCAGGGGAGAGGGACAGAGGGAGGGGGAGAGAGAGAGAGAGACGGAGAGTATCTTAAGCAGGTTCCATGCCAGCACAGAGCTGGATGGGGTGCTCAATGCCACGACCCTAGCATCATGACCTGAGCATAAATCAAGAGTTGGCCACTTAACCTACTGAGCCACCCAGGTGCCCCTGAACCAAACAGCTTCTAGACAAGCTAAGAGAGCCAGATCAAAATCTCCTGTTTGGTGGCAACCAAATGGGAGGAAGAAATCAAAGAGAGCCGTTCAGAGCCGTCTTTTCTCTGAGCTTAACATATACACAGGCCAGGCAGCATTACAATAAAATAGTTCTTTTTAGTCATAGGTTCGTAGCTAAAAGTAGACGACTCAGCCAATATTCTCCTGAGGGGGCTGGGAGCAGGAATAGAAATAATACTTCCCATTCTCGCACAAATTTCAAGAGATCTCCCAAACACATATCCTGGCTTCCCTACTTGCCCCACATCCCTTCCACTCTTCTAATGGTGTCTCTAATTAGAGATTTCTTGTTACAAGTCATATGAATGAGCCACACAAACTCAGAATGGTTCCTAGGAGGTCCAACAACAGGGAAGTAGGGAAGGATAGGACCCGACGTGCACTGTCGAAGAACTTACCAGGAACCAAATCTTTCAGGATGCACTTACTCCTCAGTTCATTTCTCTGCTTCAATAAATGTAGTTAAGGCAGTCAGTGCCTGTCTGGGGTGAGCAGAAAGGACTGTCCCCAAAACAAAACAGATTTTGGCAGTGAGTTCTCCTCACTCTCCCTGCCTGGCATCAGCTAGTCACAGTGGTTGGCTCTGACCTGTCATAGTCAATTATTAGGGGAAATGAATGTGTGAGCCCTGGGCGCTGCAGCCTGCAGCTCCATCCTGGAATCCCAAGAGGGTGGGACAGATTGGAAGCAGCTCCTGTCTGGCTCACCAGAAAATGTGTTACTGGAGCCCAAGGGTGCAAGAACACGTGGCCCAGGGGGCCCAAACAACACAGTTTCGGCTACTCACCGCCAACAAAATCTAAAGGCTGAAAGAAACATGGCGTGAAGCAAGAAAGGAATTTATTCAGTGAGGTCAGCACCGGGAAGACAGGACTAATGTCCAAAGAATCGTCTCCAAGGTGCTGAGAATACTTCTAAGTTTATATAGGGAAAACGTGGAACAAAGATCTGTGGGTACGCAGCTGAGCAGCAAAAGGTCAGGTTGATTATTGTCTTGGGGTCAATCGCACAGGGTGTTGCTGGCGTCTGGGCTGTCCTTCTTGCTCGAGGGGGTAGTTTCTGTTCCCATCGTTGGATGTTTTGCCTGCTGGGTCCCTTGCCTGAGTTAACTGATAAAGCTGGAAGGGGAAAAACAAGTAAGAGGAACAGATTGAAGGCAAAAATGGAGTCAGTCAGGGCTATGACTGGGTCCTCCTTCAATCTCATCAGAAAAGTCTTTTAATTGTGGCGAAGCTATCAAGCTCACAGTGGCAGATGTAAAGTTTTACAAAATGCTTGAAAGCTCAGATTTTACCATTGGCAGTAAATAGTGTCGGTTGTTTTCCTTGAGGAAACAGACTCACTTTGTTCATTTTTGAGAGAATGACTGCCAGAAACCCAAGTCAGACTAACCACAGTCCATCAATTGTTCTTTGACGTAGAAATGGTAGTCCACGAGAAAACAGCTGGGCTAGCTTGCAACTCAATTACACACAAGTGCTTTTCTACTAGGCCGTGATTGTACTTAACTTCTGCAGCAGCAGAGTGCTTCGGTGCACTTCCCATTCAGTCCCAAAGAACATCAAAAAGACCTACTCGGGTCGATTTAACAAAAGTAGTAATTCTTACTGCTTGCTTCATTAAGGACATTCGTGAAGGACACTTGCTGTAACTGCTGATGTGTGGTGGTGAAGAATGCAGGGACTACTAGTTCCATTTGCTGCCACTGTGGCGATTAGGG
The DNA here is from genome assembly GCF_014898765.1 of Herpailurus yagouaroundi. Taxonomy (NCBI): domain Eukaryota; kingdom Metazoa; phylum Chordata; class Mammalia; order Carnivora; family Felidae; genus Herpailurus; species Herpailurus yagouaroundi. The sequence continues at coordinate 96,428,134 of NW_024412376.1, read as the reverse complement.
CTCAGAGGCCTGCAGTTACCCCACAATTGCTTTTGCATCATTAGTGCAAATGGCAGCACAGTGAAAAAGACAAATAAGGGCTTTGTGTTACTCTAAAAATAGTTTTGACCTCTGCGAAGTTCTTGGGGACTCCCAGGAGTCCACTAATCACAGTTTGAGAACCACACATAGAGATGCATTGAGCCTTCCTCCCAGCATTGTCATTTTCATACCAGAGATCAACATGTCACTATTCCATGGCTTCTTAGTAGCACAGTCTGGATTATCTCTGTGAGGTAGACAACCCTGTAATGATTCTAGGTAGAACTGAGGAGCCTACAGGGCAGGCATTCGGTCAGCCTTCATTTCCAGCTCTTACAGTGTGCTGCAGGTCCCCAGGAGATATTGTAGCACACCGTCTCTCCATCTCTGCCCACCTAAGGGTTTTCCTGCTTACCTTTAGGCACTGTTGAAACACAAATGCCTTCCCTAGTCCTCTTAGTACGACCCGTTTTTGTTTGTACTAACTACATAGCGTTTACTATATTGGTAGTTTGCATCCTCAATTTTTTTTTTAATGCCAATCCCTTAATTTACTAAAGGACCAAAATGAGTTACTGTTTACTTTGCAATCTGTATGTTGTCCAGAAAAGGCAGGGCGTTTTGTAAATGTTTTCTCAGTGTAATGAAATCAAAACTGAAACGAACAAAGTAAAACAAGAGTGCGTTGGTTGCACATTTCCTGACTGCGAGCATTGGAATGATCAAAAGTAGCGAACGTGGTTTACTGCTGTGGTTTTTATTCCTTGCTCACTGCAGCCTCTAGGGGCCCAATATTCAACAAATATTCAAATTGGAGCTGGAGTTCTGAGCGGCCGGGTACTGTGTGTTCCGGCGGTGTGTTTGTACATTGTTAAAACCTGGCAAGAGAGCACCAGCCAGGAGCCGGCAGGCGGGGCTCGGCCACGAGCGAGCGGGGCTGCGTCGGCGCTCGGTCTCGGTGCCCCCGCCCGGCGCAGCCTCCGGCTCGGGCCGGCGGAGCGCCGTGCCCATTTAAGGAGGCGGACCGTACCACCAGAACTTTCTTGACAGGGGGTAGTCAGGCGAACTCGGACAACTTTCAGGGAGCCTAAAGACGATTTAGTTTCTCTTCTAACCCTGGCCCGGGTTCTAGTGGCGCTCAGGGGGAGCTGTGCGCTGGTGGGCTTTGGTCGTGGGGCTCCTCGGGTTTCCCTTCTCCGAAATCGCCCCGAGGGTCTTCACTTGCTCTCATTTCGGACGCAACATTCCCCGAGCTGGTCCAAAGTGTAGTTCGCCTGCAGAGGCCCCAGTGCCCGGATGTCCATCAGGATTAGTGCGAGCCAATACGCTCGGAGCCCGAGGCTGCGCTGAGGACGCCCGGGCTCGGGAGCAGGTAGTCCCGTAACACCGGGGAGTTGCGCTGGGGAGCTCGTCCCCGCCCGGCCCCGGCAAATGGTGAGCGCGGCGCTGGTAGAAGGGCCGCGGGTGGAAGGCTCCGATGGACAGAAGACCTTGAGCTCTGCAAAGTGAATTATGGCAGCCCAGTCAAGGTAAGCCAGGCTCCGAGAGAAACTTTTTAAATGTGTTAGTGGCTAGGGGAATTGAAGGTTGAGGGCGGGGGGTGGGGGAGGGACGGTTGGGGTGCTGCGAAGACGAACGGCAGGAAGCAGCTTTGTCATTGCTCTCTCATCATTCCCGATGCTGTGGTTCATTACTTAACGTCAGATAAAAAAAAAACAAAAAAAAACAAAAAAACAGTTGGGAGAGCGTACTGGACAATTTGTGCAGCGCGGAGGAGAGGGGTTGAGTTAAAGTTAAAAGTTAAATTTCTTCCGTCTTCCAAAATAATTATTTTTGGAGAAAATAAGTTGTTTGAACTTGCTTACCTTTGCCCAAATTTTCGTTTAGTTTCTTTGTGCACCTCTCTTTGGTTCGCCTGATTTGGGGGGGGGGGAGGGGGAGCGCTAGTATTTTGATCGGAATTTTAGAAGTCAGTAAATGTAAAAACAGTTCGCCTTAGAGAAGGTGGTTGAGAATTTGGCTGGTGAGCGATCGAAAATGTTGCTGCTAAAATGTAGGATTCCACATAAAACGGCACGGCTTGCGAGAATCTGCTGAGTAGGCAAAGACCGGGAACGTACCGGGGTTGGCGAAGGGGAGAGGATAATGAACTGCAGTTGCTGTCAGAGGAGCGCTATTGTAAGAACCTCAAGCTCTGACTTTGTCTGGTTGGTTCCTTTTTTTTTTTTTTTTTTTTTTTTGCAATGAGTGTTAAAGAGTGATAACAAGGCGTTAGTGGTTAGTATACGATTCAGACTGTTGTGTGTGAATTCATTTTAGTTGTGACAGCAGTTGGTGCTAAGGGAAGCTTAAAGTTATATTTAAGTTCTTTTTCAACTGTTTTACTAGAAAGCAGTTTGGTGTCACATATTTAAAATAATAATAGGGCCCTTCAAGTTGACACTTATTGTAGTATAGTGATTTGGGGATGTCTTAGGCTAAATACGTTTTGGGTCCCAAAACCCAGGTGTACCACTAAAAGAAATAGATGCTCGAATGCTGACGATTGGGTGAGATGAAATTAAAAATTGTTTCCTAAGAGAACTTTCTAGGAAGAGAAACAACTTCTCTAAATTTTTTTTTCAACGTTTTTATTTATTTTTGGGACAGAGAGAGACAGAGCATGAACGGGGGAGGGGCAGAGAGAGGGAGACACAGAATCGGAAACAGGCTCCAGGCTCCGAGCCATCAGCCCAGAGCCTGACGCGGGGCTCGAACTCCCGGACCGCGAGATCGTGACCTGGCTGAAGTCGGACGCTTAACCGACTGCGCCACCCAGGCGCCCCGAGAAACAACTTCTCTAATGTAGACCACCTCTTGTGCGATATCTGCTGTATATATTTTAACATCTCAACTCAGTGGTTTATTCCCTGCTCCATGTTGTTGGCTGTTCTGAGAAAGGGGCTCTTGGATCCAAGTAGTAGGAAAACTTTGATTAGAAACAAAAGTTGCATCTTTGTGTGCTAACCTGTAATGAAAATTAACTGCCAAGGGGGCCTGTGGCATAAACCCTTTGATAAGATACCTTGATCAAAATAATTAAATACTATTCAACAAAACTCCTTCATATAGAGGTACGATTTGAACTCAGGTGCAAGTGATTTCAATGCCTCAGCTCTTAAGCTAAGAATAAAATAAGATAGTAACTAACTGGACACTGCAGTGTGCCAGGCACAGCTGCTGTAATTGAATTATCTCTTTGATTCTTCTCAGTCACTTAAATAGGTAAGGAGTTTTATTTTTCACATTTGGAGTTAAAGAAACTGAGTCCCGGCCTGCCTGTTTCTTGCCCAAGATCACACAGGTGGAGCAGTGCCTGACTCCTGAGCTGCGCTGCAGATTTGCTTACTTCTTCCGGGATGCTTCTTTAATGGTGAGGTGAGGTGTGAAAAGGGATCTGCAAAGCCTCAATATAAGTATACAAAAAAAGCAATTTCTGCTCAAAGTGCTCTGCTACAAAATGGAAAAATCGGAATTATTGGTCTGGTAGTTCAACTTGTGGGTAATTGAAATAGGAGGACTGCCTGTATTCTGCTCTTCTTCCTGGCCTTCAGACGTGCCCTTGAACTAGGAACAAAGCCACAAGGCCATGATGTCTGTTGTTTTCTTAGCCTGCATGATGGGAGTAGATCTCTTAAGTTATAAATATTCATTTTCTTCAGTTACATTTGGAATGTGGTCTACGCTCATTTAGACGTTGTGTTTTGTGGGATAGTAGGTAATTTCTGAGATCCAAAGAGAAGATTGCAGATATTTTTGGATTTCAAGGAAACCTCAAGCTGGGCCACATTGTTCTGAGTAGTGCTAAGAGAAACAGAACCATCACCTCTGATTTACGATCTGGGGCAGTAAAATCTTGTCCATGTGCCACACACAGTATCTGTTTGCTCTTGAAACAATTAGTTTAGATTGTTGGACTCGTTGGTCCTCAGGATTCATAGCTCAGTTTGTTCTAACCACAGTCATTTCATTGTGCACTATTTAAAGTAATTTGACTTTTTTTTCCTTCGAAGAGGTAGATGAGAACTTAGATCAAACTGAATTTTGTGGCAGTGACAGGGACTACACGAGAGGACCATGTCACTTTCCTCTCGTTATTTGGCATTGCTTTCAGGTAATATTTTTCATTTGATACTTACGGTTGGTATATGACTAATTTTTTGTGTGACTGAATAGGCTAGGCAGTGTCTTCCTTTCTATAGTCAGCTCCTTAAGGCAAGACATTGTCTCACATTTTTATTGTCTCCTGCATAAGCTAGAAGTATTTTGAATGAGGAAGAGACTACGTAATTATTTCTTAGCTTGTGGACCTTTATAAATTGAGTTTGTACAGTCCTCTCTCTCATTTTAAAACCTAAAAGGAACGAAAAACAACAACAACCTAAAACTAGGAAATTGATTATTTTGTTTTGCTTTGTTGTTGATTTCTTCCCCCAGAAGTGGAAGACATCTGTTGAATGAAAGGTCAGTTGCCTAAACTTTAAAAATTAGATTTTGGGTCAGTATTTTGAAAACATGTAATATTTGATTTGAGTATTCAAGTTGTGGAGAAATGCAGTCATTTAGAAATACAGTACCAGTTGGGGCTCCTGGGTGGCTCAGTTGGTTAAGCGTCCGACTTCTGCTCAGGTCATGATCTCGCGATCTGTGAGTTCGAGCCCCGCGTCGGGCTCTGTGCCGACAGCTCAGAGCCTGGAGCCTGCTTCGGATTCTGTGTCTCCCTCTCTCTCTGGCCCTCCCCCGTTCATGCTCTGTCTCTCTCTGTCTCAAAAATAAATAAACATTAAAAAAAATTTATAAAAAAATAAAAAGAAATGCAGTACCAGTTCAAGCAGGACATACTGTGCCTCTGCTCTCTCTCTCAGATTCGTGTGTGCTTTCTTTGGAACCTTTAAGCACAACAGATACACTGGCTACTTTCTTATGGGAGTTGTAATAAACTTGCCTTCTTTAACTTGAAATAGTTACAGATCCGTGGCTTTAGTTTCCAAATTCTGATCTAAAGCACCGAATGCTTTATAGAAGTGTATATAACCTGGCGTGCCCTCTTTGGATAATAGCAAGCCTGTGATGGGGTAAAGGTGGGTATGGCATCTCAATAGTTTGTAGATCTATACTTTTCGGTGAGGATTAACTTACTTTATATTTAGAAGTGTGTTGATGGATAAAACAGGAGGGTTTTGTCTGGTTCCCCATCTCTGCTAACCCCCTCATTGAAGCAATCCTTGAATTCTAGAAAGGAATATATACGTACCTTCAACTACTGCCAGGGATTAACCAGTTTTAAAACGCACTTTGTGCTAAGGGAGAAGCCCTGGTCCACCCCCTCACCCTGGGTGGGAGGGGAGTGGGGGAGTTGAAATTCTGTAGGAGAACAGCATCTGGTGGTTGAGCACATCTCAGAAGAAAGCACTTTCAGACAATTTGCAAAAGGAAATTAGGGTTAGTCAGTTCTCCCACGGTGTTTTTGTTTTGAATTTGACTGAGGTTAATGTTAATGAAGTTTAAATAATAATAATAATAATAATAATAATAATAATAAAGCAAAGTCAGATTGTTCCTAAGATTATTATGAAGCCGGTTTTTGGTGGATCTCTTTGGTGAGGGAAATTTTCCATTGCAAAAGCATTGCTCTTAAACTGGTACAGAACCAGTTTTGTTCTGTCTTCTGCGCTCCTCATTTTTGAGCTACCAATTACCTTGGAAGAAAATTCACAAAAGCAAAGAAGCTCTGATTAAATATGAGCAGATATCAAAGAAAAATGCTGTGGTATTTTGGGAAGTGTGGTTCAAGGACGTGATTTCAAGAAGGAAATAATTTATGCAGTATTTTGACCCAGCGAATGTCTTCATTTTTTCCTTTGTGACGCCATGGTAAACAGTGTCCTTGACAAGAGAGAAACACAGACAGGTCTCTTAAGTGATTTCCTACTAGTTCATCCTGAGAGCCAGCCGAGCTTCCTGACTCACCAGACTACAGTTTCTTCCAACATAAAGAAGGAGAATTGAGTCATTTTTTTTTTCCAGTCAGCTGGTTTATGGGGATGTTCTTTGGCGATATTAACGCACGTGATCTCTCAAGAGATTTAGGGGATTCTTACGGGATAGCATGAAAAGGTGTTTGATAGTTGTTTCTATACTCTTTTGAAAATGGAATTTAGTGAAGGCTGCATTGAAGCAATTTAAATGTCACATATTCTCAGGCATGAGAAATGTTCTCTTAGTCACGGATAAGAGGGAAATCTCATTTTGGTGCTGTCGTTCGTTTTGAGCCTTCAAATCTATATATTACCCAGTAGCTGTAAAATGCAGGAAATAAAGCTGAGTATCTTCGTTACTGCTTTGAGGTACAGCACACAACTTGATTGCTTCTAAATATATAAACTTAGTTTTCTATTAGGGAATTTCTCTATTTCATTTGTTTTCCAAGATTGGCATATAAACTTAATTCCAAAAGCTCCTGTCTTTTAAAAGGGAAAGTTCTGTATGTGAGTTGTGGTGGGAACTACAAGCAGTAGCATTTCTGATGATCCTTCCGAACTAGTTGGAAATACAGTCTACATCTTTAGGACAAAGTTTCTTGAGTCACAAGTAAAAATGTAACAAACTTGGATATCATAGTCTCTGTTGCAGTTCAGTTACGTTTTATTGGTATAGGGTGTGTGCATAACTTTTACAGCTTAAATGATTACCTTTTTTACAGAAGTGAAAAAAAATGGGGAGAGAACTAAGGCTGTATTTTTGTTCATTCCTTTTATTATGAGTATACATGTATTCATTTGCTCAAAATAATGCAGTAAGTAGAAGGCACAATAATGTCTTGCTGAAATATAGATGTATCAGGTGGAGTTTAGTATTAGGCCTTAAAGGGAAAAATAAGATTTATAACTTGCCGTGTTAATGCTCTAGAGACCCTAAAGTAAAAATTAACTTCACAACCATCCCAGTGCTGACTTTCTGTGACTTGGCAGTGATCGGTGTTGAGAATCTTTCCCCTGTGCAAACTTTTCCCTTTTCCTAGCTATGCCTAGTGAGTTAAAGCTTAACCCAATGGCCACAAAGCCAGCAGACTTAATATCCTGGAAGTCTTGTTCTCTGATGAATGTCTGTTTTCTTGTTATGGTTTATTGGCTTTGTTTTTAATTTAACCAGATTGAACTATCAGATTCATAAGGCTGTTACTCAAGCAGTAATTTGATGTCAGATTTAGTATGGTAAGAGGAATCCCAGTAGCGACATCTTGTCAAAAAGAACGAAAACTAACTGAAGGGGGAAATCTATAGTGTATTTCGACTGATGCCTAAATTGCCTTTGCTTTGGTGTTAGGTATTTCCAAAGGACACCCACAGTTTGACCACATTGTTAAAAAAAACTTTTTTTTAATGTTTATTTTTGAGAGAGAGAGAAAGACAGAGTGTGAGTGGGGAGGGACAGAGAGAGATGGAGACACAGAATCTGAGCTGTCAGCACAGAGCCTGACATGGGTCTCGAACTCACTAGCCATGAGATCATGACCTGAGCCGAAGTTGGACGCATAACTGACTGAGCCACCCAGGTGCCCCGACCACGTTCTAAAGGTACCAAGAATTGTTGTTTCTCTTTATTGGCTCATATGATGAATACTTGGAGACCTGCAGGCCACATGGTCCTTTGGGTGGCTGTAGAGAGTTAAGGATGCAACTCTTGAGTCACTGGCTTGCCTTTATTTTACCCTACAAGGTCTTGCTTTCTTTTTCATATTGCTTACTGCTGGGTTGGCAATTAAATAAAAGTAAAAGAATATTTTAGGTGCAACGTGGTCATATTAAGTTCAAGGTTCTCTTTCAAACTTGACACTAGAATCACCGGGTTGGGGGGGTGGTTGCTAACATGCTGATTCTACTCCTTTTTTCCCCACCCTCAGAGAGTCTCATTAGACAGGTGTAGGGTGGAGCTTGGGTGGAGCCCTGCCGGCTCTGAGGCCAGAGGCCCACCCTACTACCCTTTGTGAAATGGAGTCTGTGTGAGAGAGATATATAAAGTATATCATGCCAAAAAAAAAATATATATATATATATATATTATACAATGCAATTACATTTTGACTTAATATATACTCACATATCCTCCCCCCCCCCCCCCCGAAATAGACAAGAGGTTGGTAGAAAAAGTAGATCTCCATCTCTATTTATATATATATTACAAACTGTATTTGTTAAAGTATCCAGATGCACCTAAATTTAAAAAAACAAAAGGAAAAAGGAAGGCATCAAGAAGTGATGCCCAATTTGATCATGCAGCACTTTCCCAAGAATTGTTTCTTTTCAAGGACCTAGATATTTAATTTACCCTTTCCTATCCATTCTGGGCTCCTTCCCAAAACTACTAACTCACATTCTGCCACACACACCCCAGTTTATCAGGTGGCAGTTGTTTTTGTTCCCAGAGAAAAGTTACAACTGTGAATTGGTCAATTATATCCAAACTCCATGAAACTAAAAGGTGGTGGTGTTTTGTTTTTGTTTTTTAAACAAAATACTGTGTCCACTGTTGTTGAACAAATAATGTTCAGTAAAAATTTTAAGTGAGACTCCTACTGGGAAGTAAATGTTCAAATTATAGCAGATGTCAGTTCCTGTAACAAAATTCAGGAAACACTTTCTGGTATGTGGGTGTTGTAACTCTTCAGTTCTTGGAACTTTCCTTCAGGAAACTGTCCTGTCAAAAGCAGAGCAGTTGATAAAATATGTAGCACAATTCACAAACGGTGTCGTGCAGTGTAATTAAATTTTGATTTGGTGCATATGTTTTTGTGGTCATGATAGAGCTGAGACCTCACGTGACTTTCATCCTGGATAATGTGCATCTGGATAACTTGTTAAATCGATCCCCTCATTCTCATTGCCTTAAAAATGCAGGTGTATCTGATTTACTCTGGATGTGAATTTTTGGTAAGTGGTAAAATTAACCAGTCCCCATTGCTTTATATAAAAGAATGAAACATGTTTCCTACTTAGTTTTATGTAGAAATTACATATTTTTGTCTCCTGGTCGATAAACTGATATTTTACTGTAGACATTTTTAAGTAAGATGGCTTACCTAGTCAGTTGGTAGCTTTAGCTGTCATGAGTTCATGAAATTCTGCTGTGTGTGTGTGTGTTTAAAGGCAAACAGAACCTCTTGAATTAATATGCTGAATATTAAATACTTCTAAAAGTTTGTTAAAAGGGGATATTTAGTGGTACAAAATTCTGGACGGTAACACATAGTTAACACTCTCTCTCTCTTTCTCTTTAAGTAATGTTGACCTGCAATTGCACTTCTAGAAATTATGTTTTTCTGTTATTTTATGGTCTGTGTATCTCTCTCCCCCCCCCTTCCCTTTTAGAGTTAAACCATACTTGTGCTAACTCTCCATTTTAAAAAGCTGTGTAAATATAAACTTTGTACCACATGGAAGAAATTAGGCAGCTACATTTACTGACATTAGCATAGTAAAAAGATAGAATGGAACCCAGTGTGTTACATTTGTTTCCAAAACCAAGTTCTAGCTGAAAGTGTTGTAAAGAATACAGAGATGAGTATTGTCTGCTTGTCACTTGATTTTAGTAAAATTGAGAGTAAACCAATTAAACACAGTTTTTTAAAGTGGGAACTGTGCCCAGAAGACAAAAAGCCCTAGATTGGAAGTTATAAAAGATTGAATTTGGTAGTTTCTATCTTTTTGTTGATAGTGTGGGGTTTTTATGTTAAAACTCATGATAGGTGCTTTATTTTATTTTTTTTTTAATGTTTATTTGAGAGAGAGAGTACATGAGAGACAAGGTGCGAGCAGGGGAGGGGCAGAGAGAGAGGGAGACACAGAATCCAAAGCAGGTTCTAGGCTCTGAGCTGTCAGCACAGAGCCCGAAGTGGGGCTCGAACTCACAAGCCATGAGATCATGACCTGAGCTGAAGTCCAACCGATGGAGCCACCCAGACACCCCAACAGGTGCCTTATTCTTACAAATAGCTTCATAGTTTTCTTATTTTAACAGTCATGTTTTTCTAAGGATAAAGTGAAAATAATTAGATTTACTTACTGTGGACTTTAGTTTGTAGGCTTTGAAAAAAATCATGACAATTCTCATAAGCCTAGAATAAAACTTGGTTTCTTCCTGACGTTACCCATATTCTGTGGTGATATCCCTCTAAGGTGTTGGTATTATCCATTATATTAAAGAGTGAAGTGGAAACTTTACTCCTACTTCGTTTTTTGGTATCTTGGCAAATGACTTTTTTTTTTTTTGGCAGGGCAGGAGGGGAGCAGATTGCTTTAATCAAGATACAGTCACTATCACCCAGATCTTTCATCTCTTTTGTGACTTCTCATTTTATCATTTTTTCCCTCAACCCAAGTTTCTTTTTTCTTTACAACTTTGTAGTATATTTTACATATCCTAAGAGTTGTCCATTTCAAGTGTGCAACTCAGTGATTTCACTTTATTATGTTTACCTTCTTAAGTGGTACAGCCATCACCATAAATCTTTTTTAGGACATTTTATCTCCCCAATAAGATCCCTCATGTCCATTTACAGGTAATCCATGTTTCTAGCTCCTTGCTAAATCTTTCTGTGTGTAAATTTGCCTTTTTGTCATTACTTCACATACATGGAACCTTGAGGTTTTTTACATCTGGCTCTTTGCACTCGTGTAATTTTTTTGAGATTCATCTGTGGCATAGCATATGTCAGCTTTGTCCTTGTAATTACCAAATAGTATTCTGCTGTCTGAGTATGATAGACTGGTTGTTTCATATGTGTTCACAGGGGAGTGGCTATTACAAATAATGCTCCTGTGAACATTTGCGTGCAAGTCTTTGTGTAGACATACATTTTCCTTTTGCTTGGTTAGATACCAAAGAGTAGATTTGCTGGGTCCTTAGGATAGTTTATGCCTTCCTTTTTTTTTTTTTTTTTTAAATGTTTGTTTATTTTTGAGAGACAGAGAGAAAGAGAGTGCGAGCCGGGGAGGGGCAGAGAGAGAGGGAGACACAGAATCTGAAGCAGGCTTCAGGCTCTGAGTTGTCAGCACAGAGCCTGATGCGGGGCTCGAACCCATGAACTGTGAGATCATGACCTGAGCCAAAGTTGAATGCTTGACTGACTGAGCCACCCAGGCACCCCTATACCTTACTTTTTTGAGAAACCACTGAACTGTTTTCCAAACTGTATGTCCATCCTAACCCATGTTTAAACTGATCTAGTTCAGTTTCTTGCAAGTTATTTTACTATCTTTGTAGTCAACTGGGCTGTGGAACTGGTGGTTCTGAGATCTGATCAATTTTGCATTTGAATGTTAAAAAATAATGTGTTTTAAATACATATGGCTAAAACACAACTGTTTTTTTCATAGAAGATACTATGAAGATTTCTAAAATTGGTCAGACTTTGTGATGAAGAAGCTTACATCAAGAAGTATTTAAAGAAAGTCAAATTAACATTTAAAATATCAATGCATGCTTTTGTCAAAATTGCAAGTGAAACTTCCAACACACAACTTATGAACCCATCAAATCGATATATATGTATACATATATATATGTATATATATTCTATTTTTCAGAACTGCTAAACAGCCCTAGAAATTGTCATTTAGATGTGTTTTTAGTAAAAAAACTTTCAGGCAAATTTTAGCTGTTCTCATTAGCTACAGTCTTGAATTTGCTCAAAGATATGTTATCTGAGTGGAGCTTCTGGAAATTATCTTTAAAACTGGGGTTTTGCTAGAGGAAGGTGGTGACCATATTCCCCCAATTGGTAGTGTGTTCCAAACTTCAGGAAAAGGTGGATCTACTTTATGAACAAGAATACTTCGTGAAGTGCTCTGAAATTATCTGTGGGTGTATGTGTGATGGTAGTGAGAGTGAATCCCCTTTTCAGCACTCCCGTTGCTATTCTGTAAAGGAGCTGTGAGGCCACACTTAGTTGTCTCCTACATGGCTGCCTTTAACAAGTCTGCCCATGTGCTTTCAGCTTTGGGGCCTCAGAACATTGTGGCATGTGACTGGAATTCACTGTTTCTGGGTATTTACCTACTTAAAGATTATATCAGCATTAATAGCTTTATGACTGTGGCCAATTCACATACATGAGCAGTGCTTTTAATATTATCCATATCATGTATTGATGAATGCCTTGTTGCTCACTGAGAGCCAGCCAGTGTGTGTGCAGGTCTCTAAGCTGGTTCATGTGGGGAGCTGTCTCCCCACATGGAGAGGAGCTCATAGTTGGTTGTGGGGGTGGGGGACAGAAAATCAGCAAACAAAACTGACCAATGAAACAGTCGCAAACTGTTACGGCACCATGACAAAAAACAAATGGGAGTGTCGTGACAGAGAATAATGGAATGTGGGGGACTTTGTCAGCCACAAGGACCTCTGATAGAGTTGACTGAAGTAGAGAAAAATCAAGTCATGATATGTTAGAACTGCTATTTCAGAATGTACATGGAAATAAGTGATAGTGGAAAGAATGGCATTTTTTAAACAGGGCAGATAGGATTTTAGGAAACTGTCATGTGGCAGTTTCTTAAAATAAAAATTGTTTTTGTGGATTAATTCGACCAAAACTCAGTCCTGTGTTTTTTGTTTTTGTTTTTGTTTTTTAATACAGATAAAATGAGCTTCATAACATAACATGAGCTTTTAAAATAGAGACTGTTTTCTAAGAGTTTGCCTTAATTGGTGCATAAATATAAACAAGTTAAACATGCAGAAAATAAATTTGAGAGGACATCTTTCTTAGTTTGAAAAGCCATCAAATAAGAGATGTGATAGAATTAGAGAAGTCCCAGCTCAGGGAGTACAGTCATAAGGAGGTGAAGATTTAGACAGTAAAGAGAATATTTAGCCTGGCTATTAAATACAAAGGTTAATTTACAAAGCAACCTTTTATGCTTGTGAAAGACTGCCATAGGAAGTGTGGTGAAAGATGGCTTGCACTTCTGCCAAAAACAGACCTTGAATTAATAAATTATATATGTTAAGGGGTTTAAGGAAAGCCCAGCAACGAACTTCTCATTGAAGATAATTAAACATGAAAACATAGTGGGAGGTGGAGTTCTTTTAGTCTATTGAGAAATAGGAAATAGATAATCTCTATCTTGGATATTTTAGGAAGTAGCAGATGGTTTGAGTACCTTTTTCTCAAGGGATTTTGTGGCTTCTTGAAAAAATGTTATCACAACAAACTGCTAGAGGAACTGAAAGTTCTTATGCTGTGCATGCATCACAGTTATGTTTAATTATATAAAGTTACTATAAGGATCCTGCATTCAGTGTCACCTCATCTCTTTTGTACCTCTATTTACAGTTATTTTCAAATAAATATAGTTAGTCGTGGACCTTTTGTGGCCTAATAGATGATAATTCCATGAATGTGAACATAGAATGTATATTCTCTATTTTCAGGGTCCAGAGTCAAATGTGGGTTTGTACGTTAGACCTGTCTTGCCTTATTTCTATATTCATTTTTTTAAAGTTTATTTTTTGGGAGAGACAGAACATGAGCAGGGGAGCAGCAGAGAGAGAGAGAGAGAGAGAGAGAGAAAGAATGAATCCCAGGCAGGCTCGGGGCTCAAACTCCTGAAACCGGGAGATCATAACCTGAGCCAAAATCAAGAGTCGGACGGACGCTTAACCGACTGGGCCACCCAGACGCCCCTTATTTTTGTATTCTTATTTTATCCATTCTGTGGACTAAGAGATGAATAAGTCACATACAATTAATGAGCTTCTATTTCTCCTAATAATCTTAAGTTTTTGCTTTGTGAATTTTTTAAAATTTTTTAAAAAATATTTATTTAACATTTATTTATTTTTGAGAGGTGGGGAGGGCCAGAGAGAAAGGGAGACCCAGACTCCAAAGCAGGCTTCAGGCTCCAAGCTGTCAGCACAGAGCCCGACACGGGGCTCGAGGGGCTTGAACTCACGAACTGTGGGATCATGACCTGAGCCGAAGTCAGACGCTTAACTGACTGAGCATCAGGACCCCTGCTTTGTGAATGTTGATGCAGTGTTTTTGATGCATAGATACTCATAATTGTTATGTCTTCATCTTAAGTTGTCCTCTTGAAGGTATTAAAGTATTCTTGTAGAAGGTTTCTTTGAGTATTGTTGATACATTTTTTAAAAAGCTGTGTCTTTACATCTTTTATCCATGTGGATTTTATTTTGGCTTAAGGAGTGTGGGTTCTGGAGCCCCCTGTTCTCTCCCCTCAAAAGGAGCTATTCTGTTCTCTCTATTCAAGAGCCATTGTCAGACTCCATCACTATACCTAACTTGTCCTGCTTTTGGTATTTTCACAGATGATTTTCAAGATCAGCTTGAGTATTTTGTTAAAAAAAAAAAAAAACTGTGGCCTTTTAATAGGATAATTTCCTATAAAAACCTCATCCTGTTTTTCAGAAGCATTAAAGTTTTAGACATTTAAGGACAGGATTACTGTCTAAATTTGCAGAGTTTCATGGAATGGAAAAGAGTAGGTTTGAGTGCCAGGGACTCCTGAATCACTGGACAGACACCGCTTGTTTATCTTGGACACATTCGGGAAATCTTGTTTGCCTCAGTTTCTTCAGGAGGAAGTAAAAATGTACGTTTGCTCTCGTCCCAAATGAGCGTGTTGTTAATCTAACTCTCTAAGGGGAATCCTATTTCTGTGAGTGACTACATCGGACTTTAGGCAGGAGGAAGATTTTGTGGTCTTTGTATTGCTGTAGAGGGGATCTTACTTTCCTGTTTTGTTTTTAAACTTACTCTTTAATTTTTTTTTAATTTTTTAAGATAATTTTATTATTATTATTATTGTTATTTCTTTAGATAGAGTGTGTGCGAGTTGGGGAAGAGGAGCAGGAGGGAAAGAGAATCCCAGGCAAGCTCCACCATCAGGGTTCAGTCCCACAGCCCTGGGATCCTGACCTGAGCCTAAATTAAGAATCAGATGCTCAATTGACTGAGCTACCCCGGCAGCCCCCCTCCCCCCGCCCATCCCCACTTGTAAACATTTTATTTTAAGTAATATCTGCACCCAACGTGGGGTTTGAATTCACAAACATGAGATCAAGAGTTGCATGGCCTTCCAACTGAGCCCTCTAGGTGCCCTGAGAAGCTTTCACTTTCTAGCAGACTTTTTTCATTCACGTTTCCTTGACTGTAATAGATATAATTTCTACTTTTTGAAATATTCTGTAGTTCAGTAAAACAAAAGAGTATATTAAACTTAATTGTAATTAAAATGAAAGAGAAACATTTTCGTAATTTTTAACAGCTTGACCAAACATTTTCTTTCTGTTCCTTTTCTACTTTTTCTTTATATGTTAAATGTTACCGTACTTTGAATCATTCTTGGTATATATTTGGTAGGTGATGTGCTCAATGTATAGGAGGAAAGGTGAGGTGGGGGTTACTTGAGGCAGTTGTGTTTTTTTTTGTTTTTTGTTTTTTTTTTTTAGATTTTCATTTTGTCTTAAATTTGAAGAGGAACATAAGACTTTGAGATCTTTTTTATGCCTGGAAATGCAATGCCAAGAATACATTTTTAAAAGTCAAAAAGTTAATATTGCCCAAAGCAAGGTGTTGTTTTTTTATACATTGTGCTAGAAACCAAGGTGGTAACAGATAATAACACACTTCCACAGATAGATGTTATGTGATTCATGATGCTGGGTATGGAAACTACACTGAGTACCATATTTATGAACTTCACTCATTCTTATTTTATCTGTCTATATTTTAGCGCATGAGTGTGCAAGGGGAGGGGCAGAGGGAGGGAGGGGGAGAGAGAGAGAGAGAGAGAGAGAGAGAGAGAGAGAGAGAGAGAGAACCTTAAACAGACTCCATGCTCAATGTGGAGCCCGACACTAGGCTCATGACCTGAGCTGAAACCAAGAGTTTCAACCAACTGAGCCACCCTGACACCTCTCATTCATATTTATGTATAAGACTGTCATAGTTGAAGAACAATGTGTAACTCAGAAACTGCTATAAATTGAAGACCTCTTCTAGTATTTTTTCCTTTGTATTCATACACGCAGGTATATGTACATCATGCTCACACAGAAACACAAACATTGCTTCAGTTGTAGAAGCTGGAATCAGAATGCAGACAAATGATTTTTTTTTTTGCCTGTGCTTTTAAATATTAGCTTAAAATTAGCTGATGAAAAATTTCATTTGTTTTGTTTTTAAAATTGATAAGGAAATAGATTTTTGGCAATTGTCTTTAACTTTGTAAATTTTAATCTAATTGTTTAAATTATCAGGAATAGAAATTTTAGATCTTATATTTTTATTGAATTCCTTTAAAAATTGTGCCCAAACTGTAGGACAGCAAGAGCCACCAAAATTATTCATTCTGTTTTTGAGAGAAACGTTTCTGATTTAGTTCAAAAATCATTTCTTTCACTGTTTTCATAGTTGATTTGCTAGTAAGAGTGGATATTATTTCAGTAGATGTTGGAAATTTAAGAAGAAAGCCTGCACGGTTTCCTATTTACAAACTGCTTTTTCTTCTAGAAATGGGTTTGGAGCACAGAAGATATTTTGCAGAAGCAGGTACGAAAATCATGTGATGAAGGTTAGGCCCAAGGCTGAACCCAGAGTGTTTCTTCACTTATGGTGCCAAAATGTCAAACATGTGGTACAATAATGGAAAACAGCGATTTTGATTAAACAAAGCATACAAACCATGCTTGAATAAGACAGCTTACCTTCTGCCTAAGTTGGTTCTTTTGGTGGGAGAGAGGAGTGCACTAAGGGATCCTTAGGTTTAATAGGAACAAAATATGAGCAAAATGAATTCTTTTCGGAGTATTTGTTGGCAAACTTGAGTACTTTGAAGTACAGACATTATGTATCATTTTAGTATATGATAATAGCAATCATTTGTGCATTGTTATATTCCGAGTCAGAAATTTGCATATCTGGTATCACTGAATCTATAAGGCAGAAATTATCACTCCGAGTGTACAGGTGAAGAACTGAGACTTCTGGAGATTGGATTTGACTCTCAGTGATTGACCAATAAGGGTTACACAGCCTCTGCTAATCTACTCTAGACTTTTATGTAAATGTTGTTTTTGTCCTTCACACACGTATCTATGTGGTCAGTGCTCCTTGGTATACTAATGGGGCAAAGGAAGGATGGAGAAAATGGAACATGATTGTGCGTGCCTGTTACCTGAAGTGTATGAAACAGGAAAAGGGAATGAGATGAGAGTAGGGAAGCATGGTATGTGTAAAATTCCTCGCAGAGTGAAGACATGTACAGAAGAAATGTGAGGTCAGTGTTTCCTAATGCCCAGCACTGGGAAGTGCCTTCCCCCCACAACTTGGTTACCATGTGGGGAATTAAGGAGAGACATACAACTGTTTGAAGTTGTGGTTATTTTTAACTCAGGGAACTCCTGTGATATTTGGAAAGGGAGATTTATGTGGGGTGGAACTTCTCTGGGTAAAAGATGTCAAATCCCTTGTACCCCTCATCCTCTTTCAGGATGCTCCTTCCTTATAAGAAACTCATTTTCGAATGAAAGTCATCCTCTGCCTCTTCCTGTTTAGTGTGAAATGTGTAAACCCCTTTGCCTCTGTGGCAGGACACAGCACTTTACATGCTATCTTTGGATTCTTTTTTTCTTCTGTTCTCTTACCCTGCTTCATACGCTGTCAGCTCTAGGGACCATCGTATTGTTTTCAGTATTGAATTACCTTACTTTCTCCTTGGGGAGATGGGTGGGAGGAGCATAGAAAGAATAGGTGAGAGGAGAGCCAAGTCCCGTGCTGCTTTGCCAAGCACTTGAACTGCAGCCGTGTATACTTATTAGTAGTAGCTCACAGGTAACAAATACTTTAGACAGGCACTGGACTAAGCCCTGTGTATGTATTAGTTAATTTAAATCTTACAACCGTCCTAAACCTTTTGGTACAATTAGAGCTTAGCGTTTGTGACTTACCCTGTTGGCCATAGCTAGTAGTGATCGAGTCTCGAAGGTGCCTTTCACAAATATAGCTATTAGGAAATGTTTCCCATGTCTGTTTTCAGTGTGCTGCAATGTGGTGGCTGTTGTCTCAGTAGAAAACTAACACTGTGACGTGGAGAATATCTCTCGTTATCTACAGCATTGGCTCTCAATATGGGGGAGGCAGGGAAAAGAGGAGAAGGCTATTTTGCCCCCACCCTAAGCACAGGGATATTTGGCAAAGCTTAGAAGTATATTTGATCGTCACAGCTGGGGGGAGAGTGTGCACTGTCACCTAAGATGGAGGCCAAGGACCCTGCTAAGCATTTTACAATGCACAGGACAGCCCTGACACAAATAATTATTTGGTTCAAAATGTCAATGGTGCCATAGTTGAGAAGTGCCCTGCTCTGCTGGTTCCCCCTGGTTCATAGGTTTGGGGGTGTTTGTGCTCCAGACAACATCAGTACATCATAACCAGACTCCTGCTCAGCCAGTGCTCACTCTAAGTGTTAGTTATTTGGACTGTTAGTTTAGACACAACATGTGCAGGATGCTGCTGGGCACCGTGTGGATAACACAGCCCATAGGAAAGGGAAAAATGGAAGTGTGGTGGAGAGGAAAGGGTTTGTTGAAGCAGAGGGGACATGGGGTGGGGAGAGGCTTGGATAGGTATAAGCTGCAAAATTGGAAAGTGTAAAGCCTGAGTGGGACAAAGCACAGCTGGAGGTGCATCTGGGGTCCTTTTCAGATTTCCCCTTTCTTACTCACCTGAGTGCTTTCCCTTTACTCTGTATTGTAAGCCATTAGCTCACTTAAACCTCGAGTTAATTTTAGGGAATTGGCACCATTATTATCTCTACTTTTTTAAGAAGGCCGACATTCCTGTTAAATGACTTGACCCAAAGGACAAAGGGTGAAGGACACGAAGGGCGCTGCTAGAAAGTTGCAGAGCCCGAGTTTTAACCCATTGCTAACTCCAGAGACCATGCTCTTGACCAGCTTACTCTGCTGGTAAGCAGAGTGTTCCATCCTGTTGTGTGTCACTCAGCCTCCTCTCTGCCTTCCCTGAATTCAGCACAGCTGCTGTGGGAGACTGACAGCAGTCTCCATTCGGGGACCTTGAGTGCCCATCCGGTTGGTCTGTACTGGGAGGTGATATAGAGGGGTCAGAGGTGAGGGAACACATTAGCAGAGAACTAAGGGGAGCCTTTTAAAGCAGCAAGGAAAGAATTCCGAGTGGCTTGGGGCCTCAACATATCTGGCAGGGAAGAGGTTGCCTGCAGAAGCGTTTTGAACTAGCTCAAGGGAAAAAATAGGCAGAAAGGGAGATTGGTAGGTATAAGGTAACCGCTGATTGTATTACAAATTTACTTGTGTAAAATGCGTGTCTGAAATCTGGACCTTTTGTATCTTGGATATCAGTTGTAACCTAAACTAGGGAAACCATAGAATCAGGCCCGCCTTAAAGCTCAAAGATTTCTGGCTTGGTAATTTTGTAGGGAAGGACTTGCAGGAAACACACTTTGAAATATGAAGAAGGAAATGTGATTCCAGTGGTTCCTTTATAGGCACTAAATCTGTACATGAAGAAGTAGGACAAGAATTAGAGAAGATTGATTTTCTGAAACGTCACAGCCAACCTAGTTCTCAAATGGGGAAAAACAGTGATTGTTTTTTACAAAGATGAAGATTGGAGGAGGAAAGACGGAAAGGTGAATTAAGTCTCCACGGTGGCCGTGAAGGAGACTGCCTGAAAGCTTTCCAGAGGGGAGTCTGAAATGTATTCCTCCAAATGTATGTATGTATCTCTACTGGATCACTTGTAGTTTCTCAGTAGAACAAAAGCAGAAGCCCAAGCAGGATTTTGGAGGAACAAGGTAAGGTTTTGCTCAGCGCGCACGCATAGATCAACTCATGCAGTGTGCAGGCGTACATACACTCAAGCTGTCTCAGTTCTGCCAGTAGCAGCTGTTATTGTGTGTCTCACGGAGTTCAGGACCACTCCTCAGTTCCTTTACTTTCACAGATCCACTCTACTAGTTAATAGGTGAATTTGTGATTCCCACTTACCCTTTTCTGATGGAGACGTCTGCTAAACCTCAAGTTTCTCTATAGATGTGTGTGATGGAACCCTGTGGGATTTCTTGGTGTTTGGCAGCCTCTCAGATCCTATCGTATTTACTAGTTTATTCTTGGGGCTATTGTTCCTAACGTTATATTATACAGTATAAGTTACTTTATGCATAGTTATATGTAGTATATATAATTATAATTTAAATGTAAATTTTTATATAAAATACAAATTTCAAACATTCAGAAAATTGGAAGAATTTCACAGTAAAAAGCCTTATTCCCAGATTATACTCTTGTTAACACTTTATTATACTTGTGTTTCCATGTAAGTACTCATCTCTTCATTGTTATATCCATCCATTCATCTCTTAGGCTTTTTGTGTGGGTTTGCAGATCTCAGGATATTGCAACCTGTGTGTCATTAACTAAAGTTAAGTATTTATTTACAATTTTTTTCCTCTTTTGCCTTAAAGTTTAGATGCCATGAAATGCACAGATTTTAAGTGTACTGGTACATTTTGACAATGTATACGTCTGTGTAACCCAAACCCCTATTAAGATACAGGACTAGGGGCGCCTGGGTGGCACAGTCGGTAGGGCGTCTAACTCTTGATCTCAGCTCAGGTCATGATATCGCAGTTTGTGGGTTCGAGCCCCACATCGGGTTCTGTGCTGATGGTGTGGAGCCTGCTTGGGATTCTGTCTCTCCTTCTCTCTGCCCCTCCTCCCCACCTTGTGTGTGCATGCTCTCTCGCTCGCGCTCTCTCTCTCTCTCAATAAATATTAAAAAAAAGATATAAGACTAATGTTAGGGTTATTTTTGGGCATGTATGTGGTAAGATGATTAGAAGATAATTATAACCTCATTTGGGTTTTATTTTTCCTTCTTTCAAGGTATCATTTCTATATATTTTTAAATTGTATTTATTGGGGCGCCTGGGTGGCGCAGTCGGTTGAGCGTCCGGCTTCAGCCAGGTCACGATCTCGCGGTCCGGGAGTTCGAGCCCCGCGTCAGGCTCTGGGCTGATGGCTCTGAGCCTGGAGCCTGTTTCCGATTCTGTGTCTCCCTCTCTCTCTGCCCCTCCCCCGTTCATGCTCTGTCTCTCTCTGTCCCAAAAATAAATAAAAACGTTTAAAAAAAAATTAAAAAAAAAATTGTATTTATGACTTGTGTGTGTTTGATAATGTCTCATTTTGTAGAGACTAGGTAATTTCTTGGGGTCTCAGGCTAAAACCTTTGGATTAAGGTAGAGGTTTCCTTACCTAGGTTGTCTCTTGCTAAGAATTCTCCTCAATTACTGTATTGAGTTTCTAGGATTTTTGACCTTCCTAAGATATATTGAATCTTGTTTCAAAAATGACTTCTCCCATGACTGTAACTAAAATTGCTTCTGTGATGAGGCATATGGTGACTGCTTTCTTTAAAACAAGCAAAGCCTGTCTTTACCGAGTGCTTTGAATATTTGAATCTGACTCCAGAATCATTAATGGTGGGGGGGGGGCATTTAGTCCTTTTCCCAGTGGAAGACTTCATGGAGAGTAGAGAGTTCTGTCCACTCTTTAAGACCTTCCTATTTCTGGGTAACAGAGAAATGCATGTGACACGATGTACTTAAAGCCAGCTACTTTAAGAGTGTATGTAGTAGAGAGGTGCCAGGATGGTTGGGTTGTGTTCTTCCAGGATTATGCTGTAGCAGTCACAGGTAGGGAGATGGGCTCTCCCTTGAAAGAGGTGGACTTAGTTGATGTCACTCATCATGTATGGGTGGGCTCAGGACTCTCAGAGCCTCCTTCTTGGACCTGGATGATTGAGAGAAGTCTGGGGGTGAAGGAATGCCTTTCTAAGTCACCTAGTGGTGGGTCTCTAGATAAACAGGGGCCCCGAACTGAAGTGAGGCAAGTTGTGTTTTGTTAAATTATCTGGTTGAATGTTACCTGTTTATTTCTGTTCTGTTATCCTCCAGCTTTTGGTAGTCTAATGTAAATAATGATGTTTCAGCCATTTCTCAGCTATTTATAAGGAAATAGTTGAGTTTACTATTGGGCCAGAGTTGTAGGGAGGCGACATTCCCCCGAGGGCAGAGTGGGAGTAGCAGCCTTAATTAGTGAGAGATCCCCTAGAAGGTTTTAAGTCCAAGGAATAAGATTAAAACGTGTAAGAGGTTCACTCTACCTACATTTGAACATCTCAGTTTAATTTTATAAAGGCTGTCAAGCCTGTTTCTTTATTTATACTGTCAACCTGACAAATGTCCTTTTATTTAAATAAAGGTATTTGAATCTAGTGATGCAGTCTCCCACCACACTTTTAAAAAACCAGGACATTTGAGGAACAGTAAGTTCTGACCTTTAATAGCAGCCACTGGCTTAATTCTTCATATTTTCCGCAAACCACACCCGCCTGCTGGAGTAGATAGCTCAGGGAAGTTGGATGGACTCACTGTGCCTTGGGAGGTTTTAATTCCCGAGCTTCTCCCAATGTTTTCTTCTACTCTGCAGTCTCCCTCATATACTCTCCTTCTCCATTCATTTCATGCTAAAGTCATACAGAATTGTAGTGTGATGTCCATTACTCCGTTGAAGATGCAGCTGGAACCAGTGACTGGGATGTTTTTTATGCTTCCTACATCTCCCAAACTTCACCAACACAGTCTTTTTACAACCCTTTTGAGACTGTTGACCATTAGGCCCCAGGGCAGGGTATTAGAGATGAAGAAGCTGAGTCCTGGAAGTAATAGATAACATCATACAGTGAATGATGCCAGATTCTGGAGGCAGCCAGCTTGGCACACTTTTCACCACACACTACATTATGCTAATCTTTTGGAATAATAGAGTAAGGCATTAAAATGAGATCGAGATGAGTCGATTTCTCATCTTTCCCCCTCATGTCAGGAAAGCTGATAAGAGAGAAGTTTGATGTTACTGAAAGACTTGTGTGTTTCAGAAGAAATTATTTCAGAAATAGTCCTTACTTTACTCCTTTAAAATGAAACACTTCAAAATAAACTTTTAAAATCACCCTTCATATTTTTTGATAATTTAGGGTCTAGTCCAAGGACTGACAACTCTTTTCTGTAAGGGGCCAGGTAGTAATAATCTCAGGCTTTGCTGTCCATGCAGTCTGTTGCAACTACTACTCTCTGCAGTTCCAGGACCAAAGCAGCCATAGACAGTATGTAAACAAATGGGCAGGGTCGTGTTCCAATAAATCTTTATTTGTACAAACAGGCAGCTGGGGCAGATTTGGCTCATGAGCCAGGTTACCAATGCCTGGTCTAGTCCATCTTTTTATTTCTACTAACTTTGTTTACCATACAGTTTTAGATTGAAATTTAAGTATTGATCAATGTTAATGCAAATTGGAATGTTTAAAAAAAATTTTTCCCCTTTTTGCCACTGTAGCCTTATTCTTTTTCAACTAATTTTACTTAAAATTAGGCCTGAAATTTCTGGGCTAAGCAGGCCGAGAAATCAAGGAACAGTTTCAGGTGGGGATGTTCTACTAAATGCCCCTTTTAGATATATTACAGAGTTTGTAAAATCATGAAATTGTGATTGCTGGCTCAACAAACACGAGGATACAAGGAGGTCTGGAAAATAGTGTAAAATCATTTGAATTAGGAAGTCAGGCCAGACTTTGCACAGCAAGGCTCTGTACTGAGTGGGCACCAGGGCTGTGTTCTTTGGGGGCATTGGGGAGGATTAAGGGTGGGAGGAGTGGTCAGTTTTGCTTCTGTGATCCTCTGAGGCCACAGTTAAGTCCATTTGCATTCCAAAGTTTGACATCCCCACTCTGTTCACTTCCTAAAATTGACAGTTTTTCATGTGCAAAGTAATTTGAGGTCATTATTTCAGGCAGAGGAAAGCCTGCAGGCCACTCTCAGGGGATCGCTGCCTTAAAATATCCTCGAGGCTCTAGGCTAGCCAAGTGGAGTGGATGGCTGCAAAAGGCTGTCATCCTCATGAATTATCAGTGGTTCTTTGGACCCTTTCTGGACAAATTTGGAGTTGGGGAACGAGGTGAGATGGTGCAAACACCCCGTGGTGAATGATCACCCCTCCACGACTTACATGCTTTCTTAGCAGGGGCATGGGGGCCCCTTCCCCTTTTTCAAACTCCTCATTCTTCAAGCTCAGATGTCACTGCTCCTAATTAAATCATCCCAGGCTCCTTCCTTTAGACTTGGTGTTTTTCTCCTCTGATTCTTTAGCACTTGTAACCAACCTCTGCAAATCACTCTTAGCAGTCTGTTCCTTACCCTACCCCACCCTCCACCCCCCTTTTTGCATTTTTCCTACTAGATTGTTGAATCCTTACTTCTTTTGTCCTTTAGGTCTAGCACATAGGAGTGGAGTCAATATTGACTGAAAACAAATAGATTTTCTGTTTTTATTTTGTGAGGCTTACGATGTTGAGTTGGACTACAGAAAACCATAGAAGTGCATTTGTGCTCTTAAATAACTTTAAGTGGCATGAAATTTAAAATGCAGTTCTGTTTGAAGACATTCTTTTACAGTCAGAGAGGCTTTTAATATAAATCATCAGTGCATTTGGTAATTTTAAATGTTTGCTTATTGTTTCCTTACAATGGATGTATTAGCTTCACTTTTCAAATAGAGAGTTAAAAATGGAAATTTTAAAGGATTATAAAAGACACAATCTCTAATACTCCTGAAGTTTACTTTTTAAAGAAAAAATTAAGTGAACTCTCAGATGCTACTTTACCAGTGTTGAAGAAGGTGGAGGGTGCTGTATTAAGATTGATAAATACCCTTTGTTTCATGTAAGTGAACTGCCTGTTGACAGTGATGGGGAAAAGATGATATATTCTGCATATAAATGTCCATGGCTGGGCCAAAATCCAGCCCAAAGAATCCTGACAAGCTTTGTAAGGCTCATAACACTGCTTAGCAGAGGTCAAAATGAAGGGAGACTTCTCCAGAAAAACAATGACTTACTGTTTAGTTTTAAGGAGATGCCAATTATAGCCAGTGGTAGGAGGTGAGCTGGGGTTATGATGAAAATGAGAATATTTAGAAACATGTAATTGTTGCTTGTTGCCATATAAAATACCAATACATGTTTTCAGCTTTCTTCTCCTATAATAATCTCCCTGTTCTTCCTACTTGAAATGTCTGTGGAATGAAACGGAATAGAATAATGAGGCTGCCTCTAGTTTTTATGACATTAAGCTTTCTCTCTGTGAAAACAAGTGTGACATGTGCAGTTAACCAAAAGAAGATAACTGGAAGTCAAGAGATTAAAGTGATGATTCTATAAAAACATGAACGCTTTATTCTTACGTAGTTGTCTGTTTTGTGTGCTATGCAAATAAGGTTATATATCTTTGTGTTTTTTTTATGTCCAGGTGTTTGTTAGAACCTAAAACAAGTTTTTCAGTCATAGAAAGTTTATCTCTTCTTATGGGGTGTCCATAGCAGCCTGTTTAACTAGGTTTAAAATATAATTGTCGGTGGCTTCTCCTGCAAGTTGTGTGTTGCCTGGACTTTAGTTTTAGATATACTCCCTTAATGGGATACATTTCATTAAATGAGTAGAGGAGGGGCTGTACTGTTGTTTTGGTTTGTTCAGTAACTGAAATGTGTTGATGTGTACTTATTTAAAGAATAAATGTTTCTTAATATTCTTTAGAGAAATAAATCGCCTCTTGCCAGTTTTCTTATTATCTTATCAATACATAGACATTGTTTTTCCTTTCATTTCCCAAATGAAGCCTTTTCCTGTTGCTTTTTGCTGTTGGTTAGCAAGTCTAAATGCTGAGCATTTATTCTGGCTGGAGCAGTGCTTGGTACCTTGGCCCAGTTTCAAACAGTTCTTCTTATCATATGTGGTGCAATTGGTTCTCTGGAATGTGCGTGTTAGAAGTTCAGTCATTGGGAGGGACTCTTCCTTTCGGAGTGGTAAATCCTGTGCAGTTTTCTAAGCTGCTCTACAGAATGTAATTCATTCAGTTTGATGTATGTCGGGAATTATCTGGTGCTCAAAATGTCAAGTGACAAAAAATATCCATTTAATATGTTTGCTCTCTTATGACTCTTCTTAACAAAAAATAAACTTACTCCTGAATAATTACTTGAGAGAAGAATTGCTCCCCTCCCCCCTTCAATCTCCCTAAAGACATTTCAGCAGTCTCATGAGACACAAGATGAATTTGGAAATGATTGGTTTGTCTCTTGCTTTCTGTGTGGTACTTGAAAATTTGATGTATAGGGGCGCCTGGGTGGCGCAGTCGGTTAAGCGTCCGACTTCAGCCAGGTCACGATCTCGCGGTCCGTGAGTTCAAGCCCCGCGTCAGGCTCTGGGGCTGATGGCTCAGAGCCTGGAGCCTGTTTCCGATTCTGTGTCTCCCTCTCTCTCTGCCCCTCCCCCGTTCATGCTCTGTCTCTCTCTGTCCCAAAAATAAATAAACGTTGAAAAAAAATTTAAAAAAAAAAAAGAAAATTTGATGTATAAATCCGTTATTTGGTAGGATGATCTCCATAACTGCCTGGTTTTTATGTATGTATGTATGTATGTATTTTTAAAATACAAAAAAAAATGTTTATTTTTTGAGAGAGAGAGAGAGAGAGAGAGAGACAGAGCACAAGCGGGGGAGGGGCAGAGAGGGAGGGAGACACAGAATCTGAAGCAGGCGCCAGGCTCTGAGCTGTCAGCGCAGGGCTCAGACTCACGCACTGTGAGATCATGACCTGAGCTGACGTCAGATGCTTAACCAACTGAGCCACCCAGGTGCCCCATACTGCCTAGTTTAAGAAAAAATAACACACTATCTTTTGAAAATGTTTGTTTCAAATTGTATGATTTGTTTTGTTTTTAAAAAGTAACCACGACTTCAGGTTCTGCATCTGTATGCAGAATTCCACCCATTCAGCCAATACTCATTTAGCCTGATGGGTTAGTAGTGCTGGGTATACAGTGTGGAGCTAGAAAAGGTGACTGGGCATCTGTAGCTCACATTCCTGGAGGAGGTGAGCGTGGAGAGCCAGACATAATTAAACAGATAAGTGAATAGACCAGGTAATTTTAGATAGTGATAAAAAGAGATGGAGGGTGGAGTGCTGGAGGGGTAAAGTGCCCGTTCAGATCTGGGACCTCGCTGAAGAGCTCATTTAACCTGAGGTGTTAGTGACAACGTTGCCCTCAGCTCTCTGGGCAGAGCATCCAGGTGGGAATCAGCAGTGCACAGCCCCACTCGTTCCAGGCATGAGAAGGCCAATGTGGCTAGTGTTTGAGAAGGGCAGGGGGAAGGGGAATGTATCCGGAGGTAGCAATTAAGAGGAGGTGTGCTGGGGAATGGAGCCTTATAGATCCAGCTTCTGGGTTTTCATCTTGAATGCTAAGGGAAGCCTGTGGCGGTCTGTCGGCAGTGGAAGGAGCCACATAATCTCATTTGCATTTTAAAACTCTCTAGATCTTGTATTTTTTGTTTTGTTTTCCCCATGATGCGTTTGTGGCAGCATGGAAAGATTTTTCATTGTGGGATTTTTGTTGGTGAAGTCGTAGTCCTAGAGACAGCTTATTCATATCATTCTGAATCTTACTTGATTTAAGGGGTGCCTGGGTGGCTCAGTCGGTAAGCATCTGACTTCAGCTCAGGTCATGATCTCATGGTTCACGAGTTCAAGTCCCATGGTTCACAGGTTCGAGTCCCACATCGGGCTCTGTGCTGACAGCTCAGAGCCTGGAGCCTTCTTTGGATTCTGTATCTCCCTCTCTCTCTGTCCTTCCCCCCACTCATGCTCGCTCGCTCTCTCTCAAAAATGAACAAACATGAAAAAAATTTTAAAGTTAAATGTGTATTTGCTATAAATGTTACTCTGGGGCGCCTGGGTGGCGCAGTCGGTTAAGCATCCGACTTCAGCCAGGTCACGATCTCGCGGTCCGTGAGTTCGAGCCCCGCGTCGGGCTCTGGGCTGATGGCTCAGAGCCTGGAGCCTGCTTCGGATTCTGTGTCTCCCTCTCTCTCTGCCCCTCACCCGTTCATGCTCTGTCTCTCTCTGTCCCAAAAATAAAATAAAATGTTGGGGGGAAAAAATGTTACTCAATACTTTTTTTTTTTGTTACAGTATACTTGGGCTTTATGAGTAATACGGCAAACTGAAGAATAAACCTGTCGTATTAGCTGATAAACATATGGTGTTAGCTGAGGCAGCTTTCACGGCTGACCTGGGAAGGGAGATGAGTCATTTGATGGGTACAACAGTCTGGTAAAATCGGTTTTAGGTATTAGACAGTGAATCATGTTTTGTCATCAAATAATGAATAAGACTGGCAGACTTCAGTACAATTCTGGATTGTTTGAGTAGTACTCGAATATAATCATTAAATCAATGATGTATATTAAGCATCATTTTTTGCTAAGCACTGTGCTCTCAGAAATAGTCCTTGCCATTAAGGCGCTCACAGTCTAATAAAGAAAATCTGTTGGCACGTGTACAGTCCATCTCATTTTTGTAAATGTAAACATGGGCAGATTTGCGAGGACAAGTGTATCCCAGAGAAAGGAATCATTCACAGCCAGGTTGGGAAGTGAGAGTAGAGGTCCCGGCTGGGGACTGTGATGGAGAGGGAAGGATATTTCAGAAGGCTGTGAAAGTAAGGGGACAAATTCATTAGAGAATTGGCCAAGACCAGGGCTTTGCTTTTCCCCACGCGTCCCAGTTCCTTGTGTTCATAGTGTCTAGGAGAGAGAAAGGGGGCAAAACTGGGTCTTGCGCATTTTTGGGTGAGAAATGAGAAAGAAGTCTTAACCTGCGTGCCCCCGCCCCAAGATTAAAGGTAAGTTGAAGCCAGGTAGTGAAGGGTGTTGCTTGGCTTAACCGTCTGTCAGTTTTAATCTTGTAGGGAGCGTTGGGGTCAGAATAGTTGTAAATCGCTGAATAACAAGATCAGATTCATGATTTTTAGAAGTTCACTGAGGCAGCTGTGTGGAGCTGAGTGGCCCAGGACAAGGAGCCTGTTGGGGCTGTGCGCCAAATGAGAAATGAGGAAGTCCACACAATGCTTTATTTGAATTGTGGATGCTTAATAGAGTTAATGACCCCCGTTTTTGAGTATAAATTAAATGAGACAAGCAATAAAAAAGCCCAAAACTTTGAGCTTGCTAGTCTACTTCTTTCTTAGTAACCACCACATTCTTTTAATTTGAGGCTCTAAGGATACAGACTTTCCCCACCCTCACTTTATAGGTATGTGATGTGGTCCTTAATGGTCAGTTGAGTGTGTAAGAAGAATGATATGGTAGGGAGGCCAGTGCTCTGGTTGATTCTAGTACAGATGAGACCTGCAGGGGGAAGAGCCAACAGCTTCTGCCCATGCTTCTGACTGGGGCCAAATGTGCAGTTGCCAGTAAGGCAGGTGGTCTGAGGTAGCTCCCAACACCAGGGGCCTTTATAAGTAAATAGGAGGACATAAATCGTCAGGTGGCAGATTTATTTCTAGTGAGCCTGTTGCCCCTATGGGAGGCGGTGATTTCTGTATGTGCTTTCAGTTAATGTGGGTAAGAACTGTCTGCATTTTAGGGAACCCCTGTCAGAGGCTGCATTTTCTAGAATTTCTCAGTAACAGTAATATGTTCTCATTTCAAATGGCATTAAAAGCAACTTTCATTAAGCCCTCACACATAGATTGCCAAATCTTCAAGGTCAGGAGTGATTTCTTTTCACTGGTGTGGTTTGTGTAATTGTTCCATTTGCTTGATGGCCTTCCTCAGCACTAGTTTTATTTTTTGTTTGTTTTTGTTTGTTTTAATGTATGTTTAAAATGTATTTAAAAGGTGAAGGACTTGGAGTGCAGTAGCAGAAGGACACATAGGAGTGCAGTAGCTCATCTGTCTCCTTTCCTCTCTCCTCTCCTTGTTGGGGCTGTGTATCCTCACACACACAGCTTCCCCCACTGCTCTTTGAAAATCAGTGAAGACAAATTCTTGTGCTTTTCCATCTGTAGGGTAAAAAAAGTGCCTCTTGGAATATATTTATGATCTGTTGAGGTAACCAAAACAGGCTATAAGTGAGACTACTTTTCCAAAAAACAGCTGCTCGTGTTTGAACTTTGCAACATAGTCTCTAACACACTGCTTTATGCAGATGGATCTATAATTATTCATAATGATCAAAGGTGGAGTCCAGGGTCCAAAATCAGTTTTCAGGGCTTCCAGTGAGAGTTACTGCCAAGATGTTCAACACCCTGTTCTTTAGCCCTGATCTTGATGTTATATAAGGCAATTTCTTTGTTTTTTAAAGTTTATTTGTTTATTTTGAGACAGAGAAAGAGAGAGAGAGAGAGAGAGAGAGAGAGAGAATATCCCAAGCAGCCTTCTTGTTATCAGTGTCAGGGCTTGAACTCACAGACTGTGAGATCCTGACCTGAGCTGAAACCAAGAATTGGACGCTTAACCGACTGACCCATCCTGGCGCCCTAGTTTCTTTTGTTTTCAGTCAAAAAATTTTAACCACACAAATATTAAATGGACACTTTTTAAAAAATTTTATTTTTGAGAGAGAGTGTGCATATGCAGGGGAGGGGCAGAGAGAGAGAGAGGGAGAGAGAGAGAGAATCAATCCCAAGCAGGGCTCGAACTCATGAACTGTGAGATCATGAGCCAAAATCAAGAGTTGGACACTTAACCGACTGAGCCACCCAGGCGCCCCAAATGGATACTTTCTTGTGAAAAGAATGTTAAAATACTCCCTAACCACCACACTACCAGTTAACTTCCTCCACCCTAATCTGGTGCTCCTTCTTGATAGATTTTTATAAAGGTAATCCTTTCGGACCTTTGCCACATATTAACATGCATGCGGAAAAGTACCTGGCACGCGGCAGGTTCATTTTGAAAGGTAAAAATTAGCATGTCTCTTATTAGAAGTGACTTACTTTTTCAGTTGTTTGCCCAGGTAGAGGCTGTCTCAATTTGAAATTCAAAGGATTCCTTGTAAATTATGTCAACATATCTTAAAGGTTGATTTAATTTTGCAAAATGAAGTTACCTACAACTCTTTCAGTATCCTAATGAGGCTCAGTCTTCTGTGGCCAGCAGAGAGCTGTCGCTTTGAGAAGATCCCCTGGGAGTGCCTCCAGGAAAACAACAGTGGCATAGTGCTATTTAGCCTTTTCACTATGCTGATACTTTATCTTTTATGTTAAATCAGATTTTGTTTTTAAAATTAAGGATTCTTTGTTTTGTTTTTTGTTTTTTCTTATGAAGGTGAAATTCCTGGAAGATTTAGTGGAGTGATTTTTATTGTGAGAAAGCCTGTTGCAAAATTTTTCCCATGCAAAAAGTGAAAGAGGAAAAAAATCCTCCGTTCTTTGTTTTTGATTTTTAAATGTTTATTTTTGAGAGTATGAGTGGGGGAGGGGCAGAGAGAGGGAGGGAGGGAGACACAGAGTCTGAAGCAGGCTTCAGGCTCTGAGCTTTCACACAGAGCCCGATGTGGGACTCGAACCCACAAACCATGAGATCATGACCTGAGCCGAAGTTGGACGCTTAACCAGCTGAGCCACCCAGGTGCCCCAATCCTCCATTCTTTGAAGCAACATTTCTTCTGCTTCCAAACTTGGAGCCACTTTGATTTCTCATGTTTAAATTGTGTTTATGAGTGATACAGTTTAATGGCAAGACTAATTTTGTGCTTTGAAGCATATATTGACCTTTTTCTGTAAAGCCAGTGTTTGAAAAACGTCCCCTGGATGTTAGATTATAGGACTAGAGGAACATGGGGAAAAAAGGGCCAGAAGATGGACTTAAAAAGTCAGTAGAGGGTAGCTTTGAAAATAAAAAAGTCAGTTGAACAAGAGTGAGAACCCAAGCCTGCTGTTCTTTTGCCTCTGTGACACATATATCACCAGTCTCTAAACCAGGGTTGCCCAACATCTGTGAACAGACTTGAGAGTTTTACGTTTTGCTTTATCCTTCCTTGCTACATTCAAATCCGAATGGCATCACTCTCCCCTAAAACAGTATAAAAGACTTGTTCCTTTCCAAATTTAATGTACGTGGCTGATTTTAGGATTTTTCCTTTCCTTCCCGCCAAATGTCTCTTCCATGCCTAGGGAGATAAATACACAGGAGAAATTACACTCTGTCCCCCAAGGGAGAATTAAACTTTTAAACGTGAGTTCTAGAGAGAGTTGGTCCCATCTATCAGAGGCAGGTCTGTGTGAAGTGGCCAGTCAAGGGTGATAAATGGGTAGTCAGCTGTGCATAGCCTGCCCCGTGGGCCCAGGGTTGCCATGGAAGCGCCCAGTGGCATTCAGCGATCCTGCATGACTAACCTAGATTAGCAGCAGGGCCCGTGAGCTCCAGCCTGGAAGAAGGTGCTCGAAGCCAGATGATGGCCAGGCCGGCACGCCGCCCCACTGCTCATGTTCAGCTTGGGCCTTCCTGTTGCCGTCTTTTCCTCCTTCCACATACGGTCTTTCCTTTTTTGTGTGAGGGAAAGTGAGAAAGAGGGATTGCTCTCATTAATGCTCACAGAGCTGGGATTTCTTCATTTTTATCACAGTGTTCTAACACGTCCATCCGAAACCCCAAGGAGGAGCATTTGAAAAGTCGGAATCAATGTGCCCTGACAGGCCCCAGCATGGGGTTGACTAAATGACTGCATTCAGGGGCTGAATGGGCAGCTCCGAATTCCTCAGGAGTTTCACAACCTCTCTGAAAGTGAGAGCATCCTATCCTGGCTTGTTTTAGACTTCCAGGCTTCATCCCGGCTCCTGCGTGGATGAGAATGGTGGGATTCTGTCACCGAAGACATGGGTGGTGCAGGCCAGCGCAGTGATGTCTCGTGCGGTTGTGTTCTGCAGGGCACACTGGGCCCTGGGATGTGAGGCCTGTGCTTCCCCCTTTGGTCCTTCTAGTTCACTTAAAAAAAAAAAAAAAAAAGTGGCAGGAGGTGGTTTGTTGCCGTTCGCAGAGATCCTTTTGGTGTATCAGCGCTGCAACCTTTGCAGATAGATGGTGGACGGTAGCATATGATCCAAAAGCAACAACGTGGCTTCTGAAAGGAATCCCCTGATTTAGAATACTTAAAGCAGACTTTCCGTGGAACTCATGGATATCTGCCAGGTGGGCAGACTTTGCACCCTCTCCCCAGGGGTATTTCGACACTGTGGACTTGTTTTTGAATGCATTCAGCTGCTTGAAGTCATCACGTGACTTGGTCTTTCTCTCCCCAGGTAGGGACTCCTGGGCCCACCAGACAACTAGCATTGAGGCCTAGGTCAGTGGCCAGAAGTTACTGGGAGTGGAGCCCGATATTGGGCATGTAATGGCTGCTTTGGTACAAGTTTATTTGCAGCCTGTTCTTTAAAGATATTAATGCAATGTGCCTCTAGCACATTGGAGATGACTTGTGAATCCAGAGGTTATTATGGGGCCAGTGACCTCAAGTCTGTAAATTCAAGAAAGCTCTAACAACAACAAAAAAGGTTCCAAAATGAGAATTTGTAGTGCAGTGTTTATAATTTGAGGAGCCACTTCATGCTGCCAGCCATCCCTCTCTCAAAGGGCTCTCTGTTAGGTCCTTCGGCAAAGACAGACCTGTGTGGACACATTTAAGCAAACGCATCTTGTGGCTCTGAGATTGCTCTGCCGGCAGGGATAAAACCTGAATTAATCGACGTGTCCCTCTTTGAGACCAAGGAATTGTGAACACACAGCCCACCTTCTTTGTTATTGCCCTATTTAACACAGCCTGAAAGCTTTGCCAGCAGAACTGTGGTTAAGAGCACACGCTTTGGTGCCAAGCAGATCTGCATTCGAATTTTAAGGTCTATTATTTAATAGCAGGTTAATCTCTGAGCTTTCTTTTCGTTCACCTGGAAAATGGGGTTAATAATCTCCCTCTCACAGAGTTATTGTGAAAATTAAATAGGAGACTGATGTGCTGTGCCTGAATCAGTGCCGACTGAACAACAGATGCTAAGTGGTGGACGTGCTAGGCTCTGCTGCTGTTGCTGTCTTCATTGCTCTTGTTTTTCGGTAAGCTTTGTTTGAGTGCTCCACATAGCCCAGGAAGAGTGTACTATCTTGTGCTCCTCAGGACCACCTAGAAATCTGTTACACATGCACATCTCAGGCCCTGCGTTAGATCTACTGACTCAGAAACTCTGGAGGCAGGTCTTTGCCCTCTGTGTTCTGCCCCCCCCCCCCCCCCGCCGCGTGATGCTAATGCTTGCTGGTTTGGGAACCTCTCATCTAATGCAAAGGGAAGGAGAACTCCTACCTCCATTCTGCATGGAACCGTGAGAAAGTCTAACAGTGAAATGCTGATGTTGGGATGAGGTTATCCCATGAGGGAGAATATTTTCTCCTCCACAACAGAGGAAAAATGCCACCTTTAATTAAATGAAGTGGTAGTCAGCTTGTAATTATTCAAAGGTAATTAACAGTTTGTGAATCTTGTAGGACATGTACTGCTACCTAAAATCCCCTCATTTAAAATTCTATCCACTCGCTCTTTGCTTGTACCTTGAGTTAAAAACAATGACATATAAGGCTGAACAGTGATTTACTTACTCATGCTACTACTTGCGTTAATATTTTTAAAATTTGTATTTCCCCCGATGTCAGAATAGAACCAAGAAAAAGAAGATACTCATGAAAAAATTTGCTTACGAACTTGAACAAACCATCCTTGAAGCCATTGCAAACTTACAATAAGTAAAAGCCAAATAAACCAGAAAGCTCCCTACCTAGTACAGTTGGCAAAACTCTGTTAGTTGCAAGGTGAGAAGGTGGACGGTCCAGAAGAATGAGGTCTCACCTTGTCCTGTGTAGTCCTGCCAACTGTGGACTGGTCACTTCCTGTCTCTTCTGCCTTCCCCAGCCCTCTAGGGAGTGAGACTCTAGGGTAGGTGAGAGAGAGTTTCTCTCTCAAAGTCTAGACCTCCTAAAACTCATCCTATCAGTGACATTCCTGTGGTCTTTCCTCATCTCCCTATTTTTGGGTTTTCCAGTCGAAGGGTAATAATTAATACGAAAAAAATATATTCAACGCTTGTTTCAAGATTGGTGTAGTATTATGTATGTTGCCAATAAAATCTTGGTGTGGGTTTTTCACTTGTTTTAAACTAGTGAAGTAAAACTTGTAATTAAGCAGAGTCCCTAATTTAATAGGATTTCTCCCCTGTGGGAGGTACCTTGATATTTGAATCACACAGCAATAAGCCAGTGTTAGGAATTTTGTCAAATTGGGTTCTTCTCATTATTTCCATAGCAGTCTTTATACCTGGAAGCGAGCGTGGTGGAATGTACCAGATGCTAAGATAAGGCTGTGCTGATTAATTTGGAAATACTTCAGTCATTTTAAGCCAGGGTAGCTTTTCTTAAAGGTACGTGTGGAGTCAACAGGAAAACTAAGTGAGGACCCCAAGCAGCCTGATGGTTGAGGTTCTGCTGTTCACATCCTCGCTTTTCAATCCTGAACGGAGACTTAAGCCATTTGTGGTTCCCTTTTCTGAGACAAGGGTAGCAGTTATTCAGAAGCAGTTACTCATGAAGCAGAGCCAGAGGCTGTGAACACGCCATGCCAATAAAGCCACAGGGACTCTGCCGTTGTCCCCAGCAGAATCCGAAAAGGGAGAACTCCCTTCGTGGCGAGAATGGTAAAGCAGACGCCCTTGGGAGGCCGCTTCTCCTTGTGCGTGCCCATTCGGGGTACAGTACCAAGTAGCTTTGGAAAAGAGAAACTTGGCAGTTCAGGTTGCCCAGAGGTAGTTGCATGCCCCACGCCCTCTGTAAACAAAGTGGCTGTAAAAGCAAGTTTGAAAGAAGAAAGTTATTTCCTGATCAACCCTCTTATTGGCTCCCATGGATGTATGTTAACGTTACGTATGTTAATGTTATGTGATTGTTTTTTGGGCCAACGAGGAATTACCAAAATTCTAAGCTAATTGAAGGGAATTCCAGAGTGGTCATCAAGTCCACTGTGCTTCTTTCAACCAGAAATAAATCTAATTGTCCAAAACATGTGAGATTCAGACTTTGTTAAAGAATACTCCATGGCTAGTTTCTGGTTTAGTTTTTCTTTCCTTCACTTTTTTCAGTATGTTGACTGACATAAATTGTTCACTTTGTAGTTCTCTGAAAGTAGGACATCGAGATATCCATCATTTAGGAAAAGTTTTTGGTTAACAG
This sequence comes from Herpailurus yagouaroundi, assembly GCF_014898765.1. Taxonomy (NCBI): domain Eukaryota; kingdom Metazoa; phylum Chordata; class Mammalia; order Carnivora; family Felidae; genus Herpailurus; species Herpailurus yagouaroundi. The sequence continues at coordinate 96,391,856 of NW_024412376.1, read as the reverse complement.
TGGTCTGAGCAGGTAATTCTTTGCCACATCCTGGTGAATTTAGCCAGGTAGCTTAGCCCCCCACTACCTTAAGGCTGTAGAAATAGCTGCAAATCACTTTTTAGAGGGCTATGTTTAAAAAAAAAATTTTTATTGTTGAGAGAGAGAGAACATGAGTGGCAAAGGAGCAGAGAGAGAGAGAGGGAGAGGGAAACAGAGGATCCTGAAGTGGGCTCAGTGCTGACAGCAGAGAGTGCATGTTGGGCTCGAACCCACAAGCTCAAGCCTTGAGATCATGACCTGAGCCAGAGTCAGGCACTCAACCGACTGAGCCACCCAGGCGCTCCTAGATGACTTTTATTTTTATTTTATTTTATTTTATTTTATTTTATTTTATTTTATTTTATTTTATTTTATTTTATTTTATTTTATTTTATTTT
>NW_024412376.1:96297028-96391427 GCF_014898765.1 Herpailurus yagouaroundi | reverse complement strand
TTATTTTATTTTATTTTATTTTATTTTATTTTATTTTATTTTATTTTTTTTATTTTATTTTATTTTTTTAACATTTATTTATTTTTGAGACAGAGTCAGAGTATGAACGGGGGAGGGTCAGAGAGGAGAGAGGGAGACAGAGAATCTGAAGCAGGCTCCAGGCTCTGAGCCATCAGCCCAGAGCCCGACGCGGGGCTCGAACTCACGGACCGTGAGATCATGACCTGAGCCGAAGTCGGACGCTTAAGTGACTGAGCCACCCAGGCACCCCGATGACTATTTTTTAAAAATTGTTTTTGCATGTGTCTTTCAGCATTTTTTTGTTTGTTTTGTAATTACAAGTAAGTTTTAAAAAATATACTGTAAGCAATAGCAGCTGTTTTTTTTTTAATTAAAAAAATACTTAAATGATAAGCTTCAATGCAAAGTACCATGCTTTAGTATCAGGAAAGAGAGAAATATGAGTCGTTCTATTTTGATGGAGTTCACATTCTAGGGGGAAGGGGAGGAGGAGAGAGAAGCAATCAGTATGTTCTATCAGCACATACTTGGTGGATTTGAGGAACCCTTTAGGGTGAATAACACTGGAACCTTCACTCCAGAGATTTGCTGGTGGCTGAAAATGGGGGATGGGGGTGTGAGGTTGAGAGAGAAGCAGAGGAAATTGCTTAGAATGAAAGCATTGAAGTTAGGATGTCAGTGAGGAGCAGGGAATAGTCTGGTATGCCTGGAATATAGATGTGGTCTGCAGGAGAATCGTATTTTGTGTGTAAGCTGGTCCTGAAGAATTGGATATCATTCAGGGTTTTTGGGGTGGGGATTGGAGCAAGAGGGTATCTTTAACAGGGTATGTTTGGGGAATGGACATGACTGTCAAGAGAATGCTTGTGGCAGGCCTGCAAGGGAGACAGTAGGATAATAGCTAGAGTAGATCTGTACCCGATTATGGGGGAATTTTAATGCCAAAGCAAAGATTTAGAGTTTATTCTGCAGCAGCAAAGAGCTGTCCAATTCTTGTTATTTTAAAATATGGATAGTGCCACAAAAACCAGAGTTTTAGATTGGATTTCTTTCCATGAGAAGGTTAATTTAGAGGGACAAGATGTTGGGGAGGCAGAGAGACCAGTAAGTAGGCTCTTGCCAGAGGAAATAAAGAGACATGAGAGCAGAGGCCAGGAAAAGGGGTGTCTGAGATGGGGGCGAGTTTCTAAAGGTATATATTGTCTTGGCAAGACAATTGAAAAATTTCCTACTTATTTATTTACATAATGGCGAGGGAAAGGATTCAGTAGATACCCTAGAAGGAAGTGTTATGAGGACAGAAGTTGGCTTATAGTTCTTATTTTCGTTATTCTCATACATCACCTTGTGGGGGGTCGAGAGGGTGTGGCCTGTGTTGCCCACCTGAGGCAAGCCCACTTTTGGTTTATATGCTGGCTAAAACCGCACTCTTTTTGGTTTCCATCTCTGCAATTTATTTGTCAATGAATGCATTTTTAACCCCTTTGGTGCCAGGGCTGATGATTTAGGATGTATTTTTATGTGGTTTAAAAGGATGTAGGATATAGTTTTATGTGGTTTAGGGCAAGCAGATTATCAGACTTCTCGGTAGGTAGAGATGACATCTACAATTGGATTTTCCCATCCTTGACGTTTGAAATGAGAAATAAAAATTATCTTTTCGGATTTACATGCCAAGACACTCCCAGTAGAATAAGCTGAGAATAAAGTAAATGCTGTTTGGGGTGGTTGGTAATCTTTTAATTATGAAATAAGCCTTTTGATTTTAATCTTCCAGAATGTATAATACTGATCCAGGAAAACAGCCTTTTTAAAGTTCACATCCTGCTGACTCCTTCAGATGAAAAGCTTCTACCTCTACCCCATATTTTGCAAGCTAAAAGTAAAAATATCATTAATCTTGTCTCTCTTCCATGACTGCCTATAAAAGACTGTTCAGTTTGGAATCAGTCCTGAGCCATGAAGGCAGTATTCCAGAGTGAATGCTTAGGTTTCTGGAGCCAGGACCCGCAGCTGGAGGGTCACAGCCTTAATCCAAGAGTGGGTTGAGGGGACTTAGGCTTTCTTGAAAACATCTCCCTTGTCATACGTTCTTGTTGACCTATCCTGGCCTCCTTCACACATCTACATATGCATAGCAAAACTTTGGACATGATAAATTTTATTGTTTTTGTTCTTTTGTGGCATCTGAAACAGCTTGTACAATGAAGACAGAAATCTGCTTCGAATTAGAGAGAAGGAAAGACGCAACCAGGAAGCTCACCAAGAGAAAGAGGCATTTCCTGAAAAGATCCCCCTTTTTGGAGAGCCCTACAAGGTATTTATTGAATACTAGAAAGTCTGATTTATCACCGTATTTAACTCTGCATTGAAAATGGGTTTGAACAAGGGTCACAAACGTGAAAATAAGACAACTTATCTTAGGTTGGTTTTGAAAACAAACTATGAAAATTCTCTGAACATTGTTGTGCAAATTACCAAAGTTTATAGTCTTTTGTAATGTCAGTCTCTTGTCTTTAGTAATATTTGTCCGTGACAGGCTTCTCAACAGGGGAACTGAGTTTAAATTTCATGTTACGTTTCCTGTCACATTAAATTGAAGTTTTGTGGTTATTTTCCCCCTTTTAAATGGTATTATGTAACATTGTTTATTAAATAGTGGTTTTCCTTAGTTTTTTTTTTTTTTTTTCTGGTATCTAACTCTGCTGTCTTTCCTTTTTCAGACAGAAAAAGGTGATGAGCTATCCAGTCGAATACAGAACATGTTGGGAAACTATGAAGAAATGAAGGAGTTCCTCAGTACCAAGTCCCACCCTCATCGCTTGGATGCTTCTGAAAATAGGTTGGGAAAGCCAAGATATCCTTCATTTCCTGAGAAGGGGAGCAGCATTCCACCCCACCCCTTCCACACCAGTGCCCACCACCAGCCTATTAACACTCCTGCCTCCGGACCACTTCCTGTTGGTAACATCAGCCACAATCCAAAGATGGCACAGCCAAGAATGGAACCAATGTCAAATCCTCATGTCAGAGGCTATGGCCCACCAGACAGCCAGCACCTGACCCAAGATCGCCTCGGTCAGGAGGGGTGCGGCTCTGCTCATCACAAAAAAGGTGACCGCAGAGCTGATGGAGACCGCTGTGCTTTGGTGACAGACTCTGCTCCAGAGAGGGAGCTCTCTCCCTTGCTCTCTTTGCCTTCCCCAGTGGCCCCCTTGTCACCTGTACATTCCAACCAGCAGACTCTTCCCAGGACACAAGGAAGCAACAAGGTTCACAGCAGTAACAGTAACAATAAAGGCTATTGCCCGGCCAAATCTCCCAAAGACCTAGTGGTCAAGGTCCATGATAAAGAGACCCCTCAAGACAGTTTAGTGGCAGTTGCCAGCCTTGGGGTAGCCCCTCCCCAGCCACCTTCTCAGACTTTCCCCCCACCTTCCCTCCCCTCAAAAACTGTGGCAATGCAGCAAAAGCCCACGGCTTATGTCCGGCCCATGGATGGTCAAGATCAGGCTCCAAGTGAGTCTCCTGAACTGAAACCACTGCCGGAGGACTACCGGCAGCAGACCTTTGAAAAAACAGACTTAAAAGTGCCTGCGAAAGCCAAGCTCACCAAGCTGAAGATGCCTTCTCAGTCGGTTGAGGTGAGTGAAATTTTGTATCTGGGACAATTCTGGTGTGAAAATTTGAGATGGAAGGTTCTGGAGAATTGGGGGCATGGATGTCAATAGCTTTTGGGTTGTGAGACTCCTTTTTGGCTTTGGGATCATGTTGATGCAAGAGAACTCAGGTCTGAGCTAAATTGCTGATGACGGATACTGAAATGTGATTTTTCAGGAAGGTCTTTAAAAAAGTATTTTTATTGGGCCATAACTTATATGCTGTAAAATATAGAGATCATGAGTACCGTTCGCTCTGTTTTATAATCTACAACCCAATCACGGTATTTATCATAAAGTTTCAGGAAGGTTTTGAGCTATTGTTTTTGTTTGTTTGGGGGAACACTGACATTGTAGAGCAAAAAAAAAAAAAAAGTTAAGACTTCCTCTACCCCAGTTAGTTTTTCTGAGATCCAAACCATACAAAAGTGAAAGTAAGAGGTTAAAATGTTGAAGGCAAAGTATTTCTAAAGATTATAAAGATTTCCCTGTAAATTATAAGAAACTCTGAAACTGAAGTTCTGTTTTATTTACCACCTAAAAAAGGAGTGGGGGTATGGTGACCTCTCATTTGAAAGTGAGTCACAAATATAATACAGAATGTTATTCAACTCTGGCTTTTTCAAGTAACCAAAATACTTTATCTTTTTAAACAAAGAAGAAATTCCTTTTTCTGCTCCTTTGTAAATGGCAGCATTGTGTTTGAATGAAGAGAATCAGAGCACACATCTTATCACTGGAATTCTAAATTAGCACCAGTTAGTTACTCCAAAATTCAGATTAGTAGTGCAAAGTGAAATGTTTGAAGTGAATTTGTCTTGAAGCTTATCTGTTAAGGTAATGTCCTTGGTTTAGTCACATCTATTGTATAAACATTCTAATTTGCATATCCATTGCTCAAAGGCTTTTGTGGGCACCCAGATATCAGTCTTACCTAGTGCTAGAAGGTAAAATTCCTTAAGATTTAAAAACAAAACCAAAACAGACTCCAGGATGCTTAACTGGAAAGATAACCCTTATCTTGAAGAAGGAAAATCTGTTCCTCTGGGGTGTCAGCTTTTGGTTTAAAGAGGTTATGGCTCCATCCACAGTCAGCTGTTGAGATGGAGTGTCTCTGGATGTTTTCACCATGTGACTTATTTGGAGGCTGAGGAAAAATGGGAAAGCGGGAGGAAAACAAGTGGTAGAAATGGCCAAAATGGCAGAACTCATAACTCCCATAAGTTATGAAAATTCACTGTAATGATATTTACTAAACATTGTGTGCTGGGCTAGGGGGAGAGGTAGGCAGCAAATTAAGTTAGAGTGAAATGAAGTGAGATCTTCCTCACAATGGTCAGTCAGCCAGCCTGCCTTATAATTCAGACAGTAAAGAATTTAGTGGGATTTTCTTTGCCTTATTTATCAAATAACTGTTTTCCTAGTTTAAAAAACAGGTAAGGGGGAAATTTAAACATATTTTCTTTAAAAACAAAAAACCATGCCACTAAAAATTGCTTTAAAACAAGTTTAAGACAAATTAGCAAATATTTGCATTGTCTGCCAAATGCTCCACCATATGCTTAAGCGCAGGGTGGGATGCCAGGCAAGTATTGGTGCTGCCCCAGGAGAGATGACAGTCTAGTGTGTACATCAGCCTCCACACATGAAACAGTTAGAGGTCAGTGGAGTCCAAACTATCTACTACTTGGTGCCTAGGAGAAAGTTTCAAGTGGTTGTCATAAAGCGGTGAACCTAGGTAAATTGAACCAATGGGATTTCTAATAGACCTTCCAGGGGAGAGAATCCTAGTCAACTTTTTGCTTTCTTGGTGAAGAAAAGATAAGCCAAGTTGAGATTTCTCCAAGGTCTCAAAGCTCCTCAGATGTAATATGTTAGGCCAATAGGACCATGCTAGATGGCCCTGGGATATTTTCTGAATGGATATTTGAAAGGAACAAAATCCTCTATAGGTTTGGTGATTGGAGCATGGGGTTTTCTTGGCCCAAGGTCATCTGCTGTCAACAGTTTGGGCAGATGTGAACCTTTCACCTTGGGCCTGTGCTGTGTTCCCAGTTAGCATTCATTTTAACATGGTGGTGGCTCCGTCTAGTTTCTGCTCAGGGTTCTTGGGCTGCTGGCAGCTGTGGTGCCGACTGCCTTGAGCCCCTGGAGATGGAGGGCTCAGGGCAGCCTATGTGAAGGGGGGGATTCAGCATTAAGCTCTTGGAATGAAGGGGGAATAAATCTGGAAATCAGGGGTATTAGTGTTATCTGACTAGGTTTCAGATCTGTTTAGCTCTTTTATCTAATATCTCACGTTTCATAGACTTAACATTAACTTCACACACCTGATAAAATGGATATTTTTAAATATTTTTTTTTTAAAGTGTAGGTTGAATTTGAGGCACCTGGGTGGCTCAGTTGGCTAAGCAGCCGACTCTTTTTTTAATTTGAAATCAGTTTTATTTTATTTTATATTTTATTTTATTTTTTAATGTTTATTTATTTTATTTTTTAAATTTACCTCCAAATTAGTTAGCATATAGTGCAACACTGATTTCAGGAGTAGATTCCTTAATGCCCCTTTCCCATTTAGCCCATCCCCCCTCACACGCGCCCTCCAGGAACCCTCTGTTTGTTCTCCATATTTAAGAGTCTTTTATGTTTTATCCTCCTCCCTGTTTTTATATTATTTTTGTGTTCCTTTCCCTTATGTTCATCTGTTTTGTCTCTTAAAGTCCTCATATGAGTGAAGTCATACGATATTTGTCTTTCTCTGACTAATTTCGCTTAGCATCATACCTTCCAGTTCCATCCACGTAGTTGCAAATGGCAAGATTTCATTCTTTTTGATTGCCGAGTAATACTCCATTGTATATTTATACCACATCTTCTTTATCCATTCATCCATCGATGGACATTTGGGCTGTTTCCATACTTTGGCTATTGTTGATAGTGCTGCTGTAAACATGGGGGAGCATGTGCCCCTTTGAAACAGCACACCTGTATCCCTTGGATAAACACCTAGTAGTGCAATTGCTGGGTTGTAGGGTAGTTCTATTTTTAGGTTTTTGAGGAACGTCCATACTGTTTTCCAGTGTGGCTGCACCAGCTTGCATTCCCACCAGCAGTGCAAAAGAGATCCTCTTTCTCTGCATCCTCGCCAATATCTGTTGTTGCCTGAGTTGTTAATGTTAGCCATTCTGACAGGGGTGAGGTGGTATCTCATTGTGGTTTTGATTTATATCTCCCTGATGATGAGTGAGGTTGAGCATTTTTTCATGTGTCAGTTGGCCATCTGGATGTCTTCGTTGGAGAAGTGTCTGTTCATGTCTTGTTCCCATTTCTTCACTGGATTATTTGTTTTTTTTGGGTGTTGAGTTTGATGTGTTCTTTATAGATTTTGGATACTAACCCTTTATCCAGTATGTCGTTTGCAAATACATTCTCCCATTCTGTTGGTTGCCTTTTAGTTTTGCTGATTGTTTCCTTTGCTGTGCAGAAGCTTTTTATTTTGATGAGGTCCCAATAGTTCATTTTTGCTTTTGTTTCCCTTGCCTCTCAAGATGTGTTGAATAAGAAGTTGCTGCAGACAAGATCAGAGAGGTTTTGCCTGCTTTCTCCTCAAGGATTTTGGTGGCTTCCTCTCTTACATTTAGGTCTTTCATCCATTTTGAGTTTATTTTTGTGTGTGGTGTAAGCAAGTGGTCCAGGTTCATTCTTCTGCATGTCACTGTCCGGTTTTCCCAGGACCACTTGATGAAGAAACTGTCTTTATTCCATTGGATATTCTTTCCTGCTTTGTCAAAGATTAGTTGGCCATACGTTTGTGCGTCCATTTCTGGGTTCTCTATTCTGTTGCATTGATCTGCGTGTCTGTTTTTGTGCCAAGGCAGCCGATTCTTGATCTTGGCTCAGGTCATGATCTCACAGATTGTGGGATTGTGAGATTGTGAGATTAAGCTCCGCATGGGGCGCTGCACTGACGAGAGCCTGCTTGGGATTCTCTGTCTCTTTTTCTCTTTGCCCCTTCCCGTCTCTCTCCCTCTCCTTGAAATGAATGTTAAAAAGTATAGGTTGGATTAAAGTATCAAATTTTAATATTCTCACGAATCAAAGGGAAGCATAGAGATGGGACGTCAGAGAAAGCAGGGAATTAGCCCCAGAGCAGTTAAACTCTGAATTTAGGACCAGAATATTAGCAATTATCTTGGGCTGTTTGTGGCATTGGGGCAGAAGGATAGAGAATGGGGATAGAGGAAATCGGCTGTTGGTGCCCCTGCGAGAAGGGGTGTGGGGGTAGCTAAGTGGTTTTCCTTTATTTGCTTAATTTGTCCTAAGGCAAGTCAGAGGAGGTTTTCTTTCCTGGCTTTTTGAGTGTGAGGGTTTTGCGGTTTGTTTGTTCATCTCCACCCCCTTCCCCGTGGCTTCCATGAAACAGTATTTTTAAAAAGTGAACCAAATTGGGAAAATCCTCTTGTCTGCTTGGCTCTCTTTCATTCTCAAGCCACGTACATGTGAATTCCTTACACAGTCCTTTCCTTTTGTGGGAGATGAACATGGTTTGTACATTTTAGTTGTTTCTCCTAAAAAATGGTATTCTTCTCTGGAATAAGTCATCTTCATAGTTAAAAGTTAGTCTTTCCTGGGGCGCCTGGGTGGCTCAGTCGGTTGAGCGTCCGACTTCGGCTTAGGTCACGATCTCACAGTCCGTGAGTTCCAGCCCCGCTTCAGGCTCTGGGCTGATGGCTCGGAGCCTGGAGCCTGCTTCCGATTCTGTGTCTGCCTCTCTCTCTGCCCCTCCCCCATTCATGCTCTGTCTCTCTCTGTCTCAAAAATAAATGAACTTAAAAAAAAAAAGTTAGTTTTTCCTAAAATCTACAGGAAAGAAAGTGATCAGCAGGTCAATATTATGACCACCTAGAGGCCTGGCTCACAAAAATCTGCACTTGGTCTTTCTGGGGGCGTGTTAGTTCTTCTGTATCAGCTGGGAGATGTGTAGTGGCGTGAAGTGATCCGTGAGGGTACAGCCAGGCCTCAGCGATCTTACATGGGTGCCTTCCAGGTGTAGAGTCGCCCCATTGGAGATGGACCTGCCCAAATGGAAGGCTGAGGTTCCTCGCTGTCTCCCCTTTCTGCCTAAAGATAACAAACAGATGTGAGAGAGGCGCTGTGGTATTTCTGTGTTGTGCTTCTGAGCATGGACCCTGAGAGAGGGAGAGACGGAGGGGGAGGGAGGGAGAGAGAGTTAGATACAGGATTTAGGGAATAGATGTTTTATTGAAACAGACAAATGGAATATGCTGAGATGGGCATTTTAAATATATTGGATTTAGAATATTAGACTTGTGAAGTTAAACATACAGCCCTTTCATTTGGTAGGAAGGCCTAGGCGGGTGAAATCACTTGATTTTGCCAAGATTTATTATAATTAGTAACAGAGCCAGAGCTAGCACCTTCAGTACTGTGATCTTTCTACTTCTGCTTGTTAAGTAGGAATGGATACCACTGGACCATCTTGAGCATAACAGTGATAAATCTTTCTTTAAAAAAAAAATAATAATTCTGGCTTCTGGGTGGAAAAAGGCTTGAAGGGGCAAGGGTTGAAGCAGGGAGACCAGTTAAGGGCTGAGAAATGATGATGGCTTAGAGTAGGATGATAAGAGTGGGCTTGGTGCACACTGGGCAGATTTCTGGATGTTTTTGACTGGGAACTGGTAGGACTTTGATTGATTAGAGATGGGAGTGAGACTGAGGTGAGGGAAAGTGAGTCATCAAGGATTTTTTTTTTTTTTTTAACTTGGTAGGTGTGGATGCTGGGATGATAGCTGCTACTGAGGTGGAGTTGACCTTGGTGTAGCAGGTTTGGAGGGAAAGGCAAGAGCTCTGAGTAGATCAGATACCTAGTTTGAGATGCCATTATTTGTCCAGGTAGACTCACAAGTCTCTGAGACCGGCTCAGAGAAACTGTTAAGACTGGAAATGATAACTTTGGTCTGTGTTTGCATACAGTTGGTATTTAAAGCTTTGGGACTGGACTGCCTGAGAAGTCCCTGATTCAAGCCCTTCCTGGCTCAGCTTACCTGTGGCTAGGGGCAAGTGGGTGGGAAGAAATGAGGGTGGCTTCGTCTTTAGAAGCAAAAACTGAAGATCATTCTGGGAACTTGAGAATCTGCTTATAAAAGAGTAGAAATGATAGGTTTCCATTTTTTTTTTCACTTAAAGTTTGAGGTATATGTGTAAATAGTACAATTATCTTAATTTACTTATTGGTATCTAGCAGAATTTAGTATCCGTTTAAATTTGCTACTGCTTCTATCTCCTTATGTGGTCCCATGCCATACCCCTCCAGGTAAATTTGATTTTGAGTCCTAATGGTCTCTGATTACCTTGTGGCCTCTTAGGGCATCAGTGAGGGATGATTTATATTACCAAATGCTTCTACCTAATTTCCAAAACCCAGGTGTCACCTGCAGCTGTCAATGCCATTTTGGATCACCTTGATTCATGGCAACTCTTAAACTGAATCTTCCATTTTCAGCCTAACAGTGTGAGTTGGTCCATGGTGGAAAACTCTGTAATGGTGGTTTCACTTTACATTCGTTTGTACAGTCTTTCCTTCTTCCATATTTAGTTCTCTTATTATCTTAAAGTTGAAAAGAGCAACTTCCTTATTACACAATGATGTAACCCTTCAGGCAGTTCACTTTTGGTGTGTCGATGGTATGTGTCCTGCTGATAAAACACTCTTGTAGAGTTAAGAAGCACACCCTCTCCCCTATACACCATGAATTCTGCAACTTCTAACTAAAATATCTAGAGCACCTGCTATGTGCCAGGCATAGTGCTGGGGATGGGATTACAATGGTGGGCCAAACAGATGGTTCTGGTCCTCTTGGACCTTAACTGTCTAATTGGGAACTGACATTATTCAAATAACTACTCAGATTAAGTTGTAAGAACTTTGGCCAGCACTATAAAGGTATCCACAGACTATTTATTATAAGAAGGATAAAGGGGGACTGCAGTTTAGAATGAAGGAGCTAAGAGAAGAATTCACACAAGACCTGAATAGTGAGTAAAAAAAGGGAAAAAAGTGAGGGATTGTCCTAGTCTGATTGGGATGCTGTGAACAAAATATCACAGACTGGGTGGCTTATAAACAACAGAAATTTCTCACAGTTCTGAAAGGTGGAAGCCCAAGATCAAGGCAATAGCATGACCACATTCTCAAGACCTTCCTAGTTCTCTGTTGACATCTTCTCACTGTATCCTCACTTAGGGTAAGGGGCAGGGATCTCCGTGTAACTTCTTTTGTAAGGCACTAATCCCATTTTTGAGGGCTCTACTGTTATGACTTAACCATCTCTCAAAGGCTCCACCTCTTACTGTCCTCACCTATGGGGTTTCAACATGAATTTAGGATTTCCACATGAATTTGGGGGGCACATGACCATTCAGACCATAGCAGATGTGCCAGGGGTCAGGGAGCATCAATATTCCAGGAAGAGGGAACAGCATGTGCCCTTGGCTTATGCCACGTGATGTGTGGAGCCTGTTACAAGTCCTCTTGGGTTAGAAGCCCACTGCTGTCGATCAAAGAGAATTTTTACATTCATTCTGAAACGTGGCAACACAGCAGAATGACCTGGGGGAAGCCTGCTAAAGATACAACTTGTTCAAAATTCCTTTGCTCCAGGAGATCGATTCAGCAGGTATACAGGTAGGCTCAAGAATCTGTATCTTTGATTTTCATGAGGTTTGTTCTAGGGTCTAGAAATGAAAACTTCTCCAGAAGAGCTGAAATGGACCCCAGCAGGGTTAAAAGAGTGCCCTCTTCTCAGCGGTCCTTGTCTCCCATGTGGGCCTCAGGCTAAAAGATCCTGCTGAATTGGTGGGGCTTTTCCTGTTGAGAAGGAAATGAGAGGAGCCTCAGGGAAGAAAAGGGAGTAGAACCGCAAAGACTCCACTTTGTTGTGCATCAACACTCGCAAGCTTGTGGGCAAAGATTCTGATGCAACCTTATCTAGTTTTCCTCAGTTTTCTAAAGATGTTTTTATTACAGTAACAGTAATTTAATAGCAAATTAGATTCCAGGAGCTAGTGCTCAGTGAACTTGGGCAGACCTGCCCTACTTAAATGTTTATGTTAAGAAAATGATAACAAAGCAGAAAGGTTATCTGTGTACACAACTCCCTGATGATGCCTGCAGCAGAATACTTCCTATCTTAGGAGAAATTAGGATCTGCTTAGACACTGGCTAAAATTTAGAGCCCCCAAATAACTAAATAAAGAAGTGAAAAAGTAGTAGCAAGTGACTGATGGAAATTTTAGAGCAGAAGCTACAGACAGACAGCCTGAGCACTAGACAGGGCCTGTGGACGATTTTGTTTTGCTTCTGTGATGTGTGTATTTTTTTAGGGTTTGGGGTCCCCCCCCCCGCCACCGCCCGGCCTTTGAGCCAATATTTACAAACTGGAGAAAATCAGATTTTCAGTTTCACCATTAGAGCTGAGTAGAAGCTTCCATCTTTAATGTCCTGATCCTGGTAATTGTTTTTGAGTTTGAAGAAACACTTTAAACTCTGAAGGAAACATTCTAAGTAATAAAAGCAAGACATTTTTGAAAAATTCAAAAATTGCTAGAAATGAGTTAGTGTGAATAATAGAATTACTTATAGTAGCCGAAGAAGAAAGCCTACAATTGAACCTTGAAAATCTTTTTGGGTGGTATTAATTGGAGTTGTTTTCTTTGTACGTTTTATGTTCTCTTCCTTCTCAAAATGCCAGAAGTACATTTGGTACCAGGATAAGAAATTCCTGTTCCTCCTTGTTGTTTTCACACTTGAGATGTTTGTGGAGAGTTATTGGATCCCCCATGGGTCCCTCACATTGTGCCTTTGCCAAAATGGAGACATTCAACTCTTTAGAAGCTTTCCAGGCCGTGCGCTCTCCCAGGCCCTCATGTAGCCACCGGAGTCATTTCAGCTCTTGTCTAGATTAATTGTGATTTATTTTGAGCCAACTGATAATCTTCAGGGACAGAAAACCCAAAGGGGAGTCTTGATGATGAGTGAATTTTAGTAGTTTTGATTTTGGTTGTTTTGATGGGAGTGACCATTACTAATGGGATATTTAAGCAGAAGTCCTTTTAAGAGAGAATCCTGGTTCCTGTTATCATAACAAGTTTATTTTTTGGCCTTGTATTTCTCCTCTCCAGTTGCCAAGATCTGTTTGAAAATCGTTATTTTCCGAGGTTAACTTTGCTGTGTGTTCACATTTTCCAAGAACTTTAGAAGCAGCTATTTTTACACTGATGCTGTTTCTTTAATTGTTGAAATCACTAGGTTGACACTTTTTTCCCCCATAGAGGTTCAGGGTCCACACACACCATTAGTTTTCTCTTGAACTTCATTTCATTCCCTATTTAAGCTTGGCCTACTTTCTCTCTGCATTTTTTCCCCCTAACCCTGTGGTAATTTGTCAAGCCTGCTCTAATCTCCTTAATCCTTTGGCTGAAGGGTTTTGAGGTTTAATGTTTTAATCTAGGGGCCTCAGTATTTAAGTAATTAGAGGTCCTATTTCTAGCTCTGTCCCTTAGATAACTCACCTTAGGTTTTTTTTTTGTTGTTGTTGTTCCAATTTACAAATAGTAGAACTCTGAAAATATATATTGGACAAGAATTTGAAGCTTGAATTGAACTACATGAATTAAGGAAAGAAAGCATTCCGTATTCAAATTTCCTGCAGTTACAAACTCAAGCTTTATAGATTCTCCTTTTCCTTACAGCCAATTCTTAAAAAATCTTCTGCCTCAAAGCAAATATTTGCTAGTGCATTGTAGGGGAAAAGAATTTTTTTTTTTAACAGATTTTGGTGCTGTATTCTTATGTTGCTTCCAACATTTTTTCATACTTGAGAACATGTGAATTTGTAAAAAAAATTCTTTTTTCCCCTGGTATCAAATAATCTAGACATTCTTTAAAAATGTTAAAAATTCTTTTCCTGTCAAGAACAGTTTGGTCAGAAAGTATTCACATTGTTACATTCTAGGTTTCTGCCTTTTTAGGCAACAGGTATTTGAACACCTACTAGATATAAAGGGAGCTAATGGGAGAGAAAGACACTGACACAATACATTTATTATATAGTGCAAAAAAAATAAAGTATCATCAGGATGAAAAAGGTAGTGTGGAACCACTAATTACAGTCTTAAAGAGCTCACACTGTTGTCTTGTTTATGGTGGGACCAGTTCTGAATGCTTTATGTGCATTAACTCATTTAATCCTTGCAACTATCCCCATGTGGTAGGCACTATTATTATTGCAGTTTTATTGAGAGACTCAGAGTTAGAGAGATTCAGTTGTCCAGGCTTACCCGGCCTTAAGTGCTGGCTCTGGAATCCAGATCTAAGTAGCCTGGCTTGAGTCCACACTCTTAACTATGACCCCTATATTAAGTTGCCTTTCAAAAGAGGAAGCTGCACATTCTTTTAGAGTTGACTTTTGTAGCACTTTGGGTTTTGGGTATTGGCAAAAGTGCATTCCAGGCTCAAGTACTCAGGGGAGAAGAAACATGGAGGCAAGACACAGTGAGGAGCCCAGCAAGAATGTCTGGGCCTGTGGTTCAAGGAGATTGGGTAGAGACAGAGCAGAGCAATGGGGAGATGAGGAATGGGGCCAGTATGTGAAATTCTTTAGTTCCTTACTGAGTAATTTATCCAAGAACCGGTGGTTAATAAAAAGGAGAAATTACTTTGGGTTGATGGCAGACACTTCAGCATGGTGAAGTGAGAGTTATAATTCTGTGAGACCTTGGGCAGGGAAATTGACCTGGCTGTGTTGTTAGTAACAGGGATACTAGATTGAGGGTAGTCCATATGAAATGCTTAGAACTGTACTTGGTACATAGTAAAAGCTCAATGAGCGGTAGTTGGAGCAATTAGAGTTAAAATTTGAACGAGACTTTAGGGAAAAAGGTAGAATTTGGACATGGGGAGTTGGTGTTGTTGGGAAGGTAGAAAGGCTCTGAACCCATTCTTGTTAATTGGTGTATACTTTAGAAACGTAGGTGGGGATGCCTGGGTGGCTCAGTCAGTTGAGTGTCTGACTTCAGCTCAGGTCATGATCTAGCGGTTCACGAGTTCGAGTCCCGCATCGGGCTCTGTGCAAACAGCTCCGAGCCTGGAGGCTACTTCCGATTTTTGTGTTTACCTCTCTCTCTCTGCCCCTTCCCTGCTCGTGCTCTCTGTCTCAAAAATAAACATAAAACAAATTTAAAAAGAAATGTAGGTAGAATTAGATCAAGGGAACCAGGAATTCCCAGTTAAGATGCTAGGTGAATAAAACTCTAAAATTTTGGTGTACGAGTGTTAAAAATAAACTAACGAAGAGCCTAGGGGGGAAGATGGCACTTGCTTAGGGTTTATCAAGAACTGTTTAAAGAACTGACTTGCTGAGGTGAAGGCCCCACTGCCAGGCCCTGCCTGATAGCACAGGGGTTTGCACTTGCTCCTGTAGAGCAGATTCCATAGCTTGGCAATTCCTGGTGTAAATGTTTCCCTTTATAAAAACGTCTGTGCTTGAAAATATTTTACTGCCGCCCCCACCCCACCCCCTTTTAATTCCAAAGCACTTGCTTATTTCTTTCTCTCTCCATTGTTACAGCAACCTTGTGAGTTAGGGAAGTTGGCACAGATTACCATTTTACATGCCATGGAACTGAGTCTCTAAGGGGTTTAATGATTTAAGCTCCTAAGTGGCAGTGATGTGGGCATGGAACCAGGACCCTTGGCTCCTGTTTCTACCACAGGACGTGGTTTCTGTGGAGCAATGATCATTTGTGGAACACTTTTATTGGAAGCGTTAAGAACTCTGATTTTCTACATGGCCTTGCCTTCATGTCAGTGCCTGATAAATGCAAATGTTGGGCAATACTATGACTCAGATGAGAGAATGATTAAAACTCAGATTTGCTCATGGTGGCCATGTGGCTTTCTCTGAGGTTTCTACCCTTTAAAGGAAGAGGCCACCAGGAATGAGATCTCTGTTCTCTCCATCTACATTGATTTCCTCCACTACCCCCCCCCCCCCCACCAAAGTCCATATTTACGTCCACCATTTGCCTCTTTCCCTTTGGTCTCAGAGAAGGAGGTGATCTTTCTCTTCTTGCCTTCCACCTGCATACCCTTTTTGGTTACCTTCAGCCTTTCCCTCCTCACTTGCCTCTTTCCTAATGGTCTGTAGTTACATTCAGGCCTTTCCTAGCTTACAGGGCAAAACAAACCTTTTCTCACCCCTGTCTTACTCTAATCACCTCTTTCTTCCTCCCTTCCTAGCCGAGGCTCAGGAAAAAGAAGTAGGTAGACGTTCTGTGCCTGCTTCCTTTCCTCCCAGCCAGTCTCTAAACCCTTTGCAGGCTGGCTTGTGCCCCTGTGCTGCCTCCAGTGGACACCTGATGGTCAGAGTCAAGGAGCACTCTTGAGGCGTAGTAGCCTCCTTACCTCTCTGGGGCGTTTGACACTGTTGACCACCACCCCCTGAAACACCGCTCTCATTTGGCTGGGTTCGCTCCTACCTCTCCACACATGCTTTAATCCCCTCCGGAGGCTGCCTTTCCCACCGCTTCCCCAAGCTCTGCCTTCAGCCATATTTTCTCCTTCTGTAGCCTTTTCCTGGTAATCTGCTCTGCACATAGATTTCAAATGCTGACACACTTATGACCACCAAATTGATTTTTCTAGGCTAAAGCTCGTAAAAAATTTTTCCGGCTCTAGATCCTTTCATCCAGCTTTTCTTGTTGGTGTTGCACAGGCATTTCAAATTCAGCAGCTCTAAGGGATTTTATCACATTTCCTGTACCTCTTCATACACGCAGAACACTCTCCTCCCTCTTCCTGGTCATCAGTCCCCATTCCTTTCTGTCTCCTGCATTACCCATTTGGCAACCCAGTCCTATGGATATTGCTTTCTAGATATTGTTGAAAGCTGCTTTTCTCACACTCTTTATTGTCCAGGATACAAATACAAATCCAGGTGTTTCCAGTTGCCGCCTTCTCTCCCCTGCCCCGACCTCCCGCCGCGCCCCCCCCCCCCCCCAAGCCCATTGCTTTCTCAACAGGACTCTTGCCTGTCACTCCAGGCCTGGGTCGTGGACCCCTGCTGACGCTTCCTTGTCCCCACTCCTACCACCCAGGCCCTGAAAGATGTGATTTTCTCCTCTGTGCTCCTGGTACCCAGACTTCTGGTCTCAGCACTTCTTGGTGTTGTCCTCTGTCTTTCTCCAGGTGCTAAACATTTTGAGGGCAGGATCATGTGTTGCCTTTTCTTCTTTGTCCTTTGTGTTTAGCACAAATGAGGCAAAAATGGGGATTTTCCTGCTTTGTGCTGAGCTCGAGTTCTTAGTTCACTTGGATCTGCAGTCTGAAAGACAATCTCATAAATGTGTGTGGGAGTAATGGGAGTAAACAGTTTGATGCAGGACCATATTTATTATTTAGGATGCTGGGATGGGAAGCAGGTACTTAAGTTCAGCAGTTTTTAAAAGAAATTGTTTGACTTACCATTTTCAGCCTAAGTATTTCCCAGGTCATTTTAGGCATTCTTACATGTGGATTTGAAAATAAGCAGTCGAATCCGATCATCAGGTATTCTTAGTAGAGCTCCAGCCTCCTAATTGCTGTATTTTCAGTGTTGAGTTTAGAGATTAATCTCGTGGTTTTATGTACTCTAAAATTTGGAAAGTGAAGATTTTTCTGTGTCTGTCATGTATTTGGGTGCTTTCCTCTCTATTAAATAAGACACCAGATTTCCTTTGGTGTATTTTGGGTGTCTTTTTATATAAGTGGTTACATATGATAAAATTGCTGTTATTCTCAGAGGAATCTCAGTTTCAGATATTTTGCCATCGGGGGAAACACTTTTTTGGGAATGAGCCAACCATTTTGGGTAGGGGCATTAACTCTTCTTAGGGCACTTGGGTATCATTAATTGGTATCCTAGTAACTTAAGAATTACTGACCCTGAAAATGCCCGACTGGCAACCTGGGTTTAATTTTCTAGTAAGATTAATTATCATGCAGGAAAGGGTGAGACAGAGACAGCAGGGTTCTTTATGTCCCTTATATTCTCTCAAGATGCCAGTGAACTAGTTGCTACGATGAGGGAAAACACTGGTGTGTTGTTCTGAACCTAATTGAGTCCTTTATTATGTTATGACTCACCTATAGTTCACAGGTTTATTCCATGCAAGTCATGTAAAATAACTACACTGTGGTTTGTTTTGCTTACTTGGTTCGCATTTCTGGTGATCTGTCAGGCCGCATATGCCAGTCCGCCGAAGCAGGCTTTGGCAGGCGCTCGTGCGGCCAACAGGAGACCGTCGCAGAGTGCAGCCGGCAGGCCGCCTTGTACCGTGTCCCCCAGACAGAGGGCCTTTTCAGTCTCTCAGAGGGAACTGAAGATGTCCATAATGTATGTGGCACTGTGCTTAGTATAAAAAGAGATTCATCTCTTCAAAATGAGCGTGTTTCCAAATACCGTGTTCCCCCAAGCCCCCATTTGTGAGAGAAGGCAGCATTAAAGCCAACTTTGGAGAGTGCTCCCCTTAGAAGGGACAGCGTCTTGTATGGTGTACTGATTGAGTTGCCAGCATCTGAAAATTAATATACTTCACATTGAAATCTGGATATTTATTTATTTATTTTTCCATAGGCATTGGCAACATAGGTTTTGCATTTCTGCAAAGCAACAGTTGGCTGACCTTTAGGGCAAACACGCTGGCTTGTCCCAGTCCTTGCTTGAGCCCTTTGAGTGTCCGTGCTGTCTCTGTGAGTTCGAGTATTTCTATATCCTTGATTGTCCCTCCCTTTGGGCAGATCCAATGGATGAAAACCCAGACATGCAAAAGACCTATCTTTTCGGAAGGATTTATAGTGAAATGTGTTTAATGGTTCTAGTTGAAGTAAAAAGCAGTTGATTTTCAAACAGTTTTGTGTGTGTTTTAAGTAAGCTCTGTGCCCAGTGTGGGGCTTAAATTCAAAAAACCCTGAGACCAGGACGCCCCAGTGGTTTAGTGGGTTGAGCATCCGACTCTTGATTTTGGCTCAGGTTGGTTGTTTGGCTCAGGGTTCTGGGATCCAGCCCCATGTCAGGCTCTGCACTGAGTGTGGAGCCTGCTTGGGATCATCTGTCTTACCTGTGCCCCTCTCCCTGGAGTGAGCGCTCTCCTGCTCGCTCTCTCTTCCTCTCCAAACAAAAACAAAAAGCCTAAGATCAAGAGTTGCATGCTGTACTGACTGAGCCAGCCAGGAGCCCCTGATTTTCAGACTTTTAAAAGAAATTACGTAAAGTTGGTCCCACTTCTTTATCTTTTGCCCTTGTTTCCAGATATGGAGATGTTTTCTGATAAACCTTTAAATGTGTAATTCAGACACTTATTCGTATTTTAAAGAAAAAAAGCCTCCACAGTGTTAGGCTACTTAACCACTTGTTTTTTGTTTTTAAGTTTGCTACTACCCAAAACCATGGAACGTGGATTCTTATTCTGTTTGTCACCAAATCGAAATGTGCTCACTTAGTTTTCCTAAATGAAGAGGTGGGTAGTCATTTCATGCTCTTCTCAGCTCTAAAATATTATGATTCTTTTTAAAAAAGGAGTTGAATTCCTACCCGTTGGATGCTGATGCTGTTTCCTATACTGAGTTCAGTAGCATATTCTCTAAAATCTTTTATTCAGAAATGCTTTTCTTGTTTTTAAAGTGAATAATGGGAAAATGGCTTTCAGCGCCCATTCAGCAAAAAAGAGCTGCATTCCTTTCTTTGATCTTAACAACGTGTATACATGTTTTTATGATATGAACAGCCTTTATTGATTCAAACAGAAAACGTAAGAGAGGAAGGGATATAACAGCTTTGGCTCCTGCATGGCTCTGGATACTCTCATCATCTTCCAAAAAGGCTGATCTTAGCAATATTGATCATGTAGTTTTATGGGCAACTCACGTTGAACTTTCTGTAGAGTACAGGTTTCTATACTTGTACAAATATACATGTATATTTAATTAGTATAGGGCACTATTTAAGAACTGGGGTGTGACTGTTCTGGAGAACTTCTAAGCTATTTTTTTCTTGTTGGATAGGATTTTTTTCCCCCTGTCAGTATCATTGCTGAAAAGTTTGATGTGTTAATATTTACAACTAGGGACAAATAATATAATCTATAATAGAACGTGCAATCCATGGAATACTGAGAACTTTGGAGTCATTGGAGGGAACAAAGACATACTTATAAGTTTTTCTTTTTTTTTTTTTTTTTTTTGGTAATCTGGGTTTTTTTTGGTTTTTTTTTTTTTTTTTTTTTTTTTTTGGCTAATTATAGATGGGACTTTAGGGCATTATACATAGTGGTTAAGAGCATGAAGTTTTGGATTAAGGAAAACTTGGGTTTGAGTCTTTATCTCAAACTAGCTATTAGACCAGGCAAATTACTTAAATAGTAAAAATTACTGGTCAAGCCTCCATTTCTTAGCTGTATAACAGAAATAATAATAGAATTTTCTTCACAATGTAGTTGTCAGATTTAAATGAGAAAATGAACATGAAACTCTATTAGTTACTGCATATAGTGAATATTTCATAAATAGCTGCTGTGTCTACATCATTATCATAGTTATTCTAACACTGTCTAAGTGTATAAGTAAATGTAGTAGATTCATCTCTTCACCTTGGCTTAGAATCTGAAATTTGGGTAGTTTTAATAGTTCTGAATTTTAAACTTTAAAGAAATAATTCGTGGGAGATAATGTTAGATGGCATTATGGAGTCAGAATACCTGGGTTAATTTTTCTCCATCTTTTTTTTTTTAAGTAATGCTTATAGCACTTTATCAGATTTTTTAATTGTTTATATTGAGAGAGTGAGAGGGAGAGAGAATCCCAAGCAGACTCTGCTCTGTCAGTGCTGAGCCCAACCATAGGGCTTGATCCCACAAACCATGAGATCACGACCTGAGCCGAAATCAAGTTGGATGCTTAATTGACTGAACCATCCAGATGCCCCATTTTCCTCCATCTTTTTTCGTTTTTAAGTTTATTTATTTTGAGAGAGAGAGTGAGAGCATAAGCAGGGGAGGGGCAGACAGAGGAGAGAGAGAATCCCAAGTAAGCTCTGATGTAGGGCTCCATCTCACAATCCGTGAGATCTTGACCTGAACCAAAATCAAGAGTCAGATGCACAGATGACTGAGCCACCCAGGTGACTCCTTCCTCCAAGACGTTTCTGCTGGAGCTACAGGGCCTGTGTGAAAATGAATGGGGTACATGTTGGTCTGGCACACAGTAGGCTGCATGATGTCCCACCTTCGTTGACACGCAGTAACAGTAAAAGCAAATTCACACTGTCAGAAAATCGTATTTAACAGTCTTCAAGTTGTCTTTATTGACTTTACAACTATGTTTAGAAGTCACTAGGATCCTAAGAAACGTCCTGATATTTTGTGTTGGTTTAATTATGTTTCTCAGTTGTTTTGGTGAGGTAGTGAAATTCTGCATCATGCATTTAATTTTACTCAGATTTTAAAATACGCCTTTTAAAATAAGTGACTTGAATGAATATTTTGTACCACTAATTAAGTATTGAGTACCTGCTGTATTTTCAGGATTCCAGAATTGGTATTAGTTGTTACAAGGACTCCGTGGGGCTAGTGAAGAACTTTCAGTTGTATTTGGGCATCATGAAATACATGGGGGGAAAGTTATGTACTGAACTGCAGATCATATAGTGTTAATTTTGTAGTCTGGATCACAAATCCAGTAAGGATAGGCATGAGTAGGCATATTCATGTAATTTGTAAAGGCTTCTTGAGTGTGATATAGAGGATGGACCACACATAAGCTAATAAAATAGGATGACTTTATGAGCTAGGGAAGTCACCACATCTTTACTGGAAAACATCAGTGAAGTATGCCAAGGCATCCATTCAGTTTTTGGTTTAAATAATAATGGTTAGCACCTGAACTTCCAAAATAGTATAGGAATACCAATATTTATTTATCTTAATGTGAGTTAGAAAAAAATATATGTACCATCACATCAAATTTAGGATTACATAAATATTGTTACTTAGGGTGAGGCCAGTAAAAAAGTTAATCATAAGTTGATTTAAAGAAAATAGCATAGGTAGTATTATAATATGGTGTCATTGTCAAGATACTGTGGAAATGACTGAAGTTTGTATAAAGCTGTTTTAGACTATACTTTGAGTCATGGAGGAAAGAGTTGACAAAGTTTGGTTAGAGATGGGGCAGTATCAAAAAAAAGAAAAAAAGCTTGAGGCCTGGCGGTGATCTAAAACATTTCCTTGTCTTCACCACTGGAGGACTTCTTCATGCTTGAAGAGCTTCCCTCAGTTCAGAACTAAGTTGTGTCCATTATTTTCTTTTCCCCTTCTTCCACCCCCTTTATTTAATTGGTTCTTAAATGTTTCTACTACTGACTGCTGCTACCAATACCATCTATAAAATTTTTCATGATTAAGGGATATTTTTTAGAAGACTTTTTTTTTAATGTTTATTTTTGAGAGAGAACGGGGCGGGGGGAGGGGCAGAGAGAGAGAGAGAGAGAGAGAGAGAGAAGGGGTACAGAGGATCTGAAGCAGGCTCTGTGCTGACAGCAGAGAGCCCGATGTAGGGCTTGAACTCAAACCGTGAGATCATGACCCCAGCTGAAGTCGGATGCTTAGACGATTGAGCCATACAGGCACCCTAGAAGACTTTTATGATAATATTGTTTGAAATTTATTTCAGACTGTGCCAGCAGGTTGTCCTGCAAGTTATTAGGTATGTATTATTTGAAAGAGATTGGGCCTCAACTCTATTTCGGTATTTTCAGAGGTGGAAGCAATGCAAGGGCTATAGATTTTCTTTAGGATATCAGAATAGGGTATAGTATCACTGCATGGTAATGAAGATACAACTGATTTTGATGAGTGTTACAGCCTGTGTCTTATTTCCCTTGCTTGAAGACTTAATTTGTTGATTGGCACTGTGGGATAGATAGGTCATGGCATTCATCCTTAAGAGCAATTCTCATGCCAGAAGCATCAAAATGGAGAAATTATCAATAATGCTGTAGTTGGTTAAGTAAACCCCAGGGTTTGGCTTTCTAGTGGCCCCTCATTGAGTGCCCTCTACAGGGCACTCTGTAAAGGGACATTCATTGAGAAGGGCATTGCTGGCATGACCAGTCCTTGTTTTCCCATGCTAGCTCTGAAATCCTCTCAGGGAAAGCGTTTTGAACTTTCTCCTTGTTCAGTAAATGGCTTGACATGAGGGGTATCCTGGAGGCAGTCTCAACTGAACCCTCAAGGCTTATCAGCACTTGCCTGGTGGACAGCACCACAGCCCCTGCCCTGGCTCCCTCCATTCTCCCAGTCTCTAGGGCTCAGGATCCCAGTTTCTACAAAATTACCAGGTTTCCCCCACATGAAATAATTTGGAAAAAGGTGCAGACAAGAATGTCCATAGGTGATGGCTGCTCCAGAGCTGAAGAGACTTTGGCTATTTAAGGATAAATCAGGCGCCTGGGTGGCTCAGTCAGTTGAGCATCTAACTTCACTTCAGGTCATGATCTCACACACAGTTCATGAGTTGGAGCCCTGAATTGGGCTCTGAGCTAATAGCACAGAGCCTGCTTTGAATTCTCCCTCTCTCTGTCTGCTGCTCCCCACCCCCCCCCCCGCCCACCGCTGTCGCCCGCTTGCTCTCTCTCTCTCTCTCTCTCTCTCTCTGAAAAATAAACATTTTTTAAAAAAAGGAAAAATCAGAGGAGGTGCAAGCAAAGATTGTCCTAGAACAGTTACGAAAAAATGTAAAATTTGTTGTCATTCATTCCTTCAGCATTCCCTTCCCCCTTCCAGAGGAAGGTTTCGTTAAATAAAGTTTGTGCCTGGGTGATGGTGTGGAGAAGTGGGAAAGTTTAATAAAATGGAAAAAAAGGAAAAATAAGATTGAGACTTTTGTGTCATGGTAAGAGTATAGCAGTAAAACTGATATATTTTATTGAGAAGGTACTGTTTGCTAGGCACTGTGTTTAAGTCGTTTCTATTCAGTGAGCTTAGAGTTGGTCCCTGGCAGGGCCATATCTGGAAGCCAGTGTGTCCAACTCAGACCCTTGCTCCTAAGCACTACCCTGCAAGGCCAGAACCACTGGGGATGACTTAGAGGAACATCTGAGGCTTATTGAGAATCCCCAGTTGCAGAGTGCACTCAAGTTTCTTTAATAAACTGCAGTAAAAAGCCTGACTTCACAAGAATTACTGTGTGCATCTGGGCAAGTAGTGAGTGATGAGCTACAATGAGAAGTGAGCTTGAGGGTGTTGAATTCATGTTGTTGGCTAAGCAGGATTACAAATCCATGCATGTTAATGGGATTTCAGGGCTGTGATTAAACCTACAGAATCAAGGACCTTTTGGATGTATTTTTAGTGGTGTAAGTATCACCCAGTCTTTTCTGCTTCTTATGAGCACCAGGTAGAGACTTGATGAGACCAATAGGTCAGCCTGCCCTTTGTAGCTGCAGCTCAGTTCCTATAGAATGTCTTTGAAAACATGTGTTTCTGATCTGTCAAAATTGGTCTGGCCAAAAGGAAAATCGTAGCTTTTGTAGCCTGGTTTGTTTAAAGAAACAAAAATAACTACACACCAAAGTTTCAGTGCACAGAGTATGGTTTAATTCTTCATTGACTTTTATGCTTTTTATTACTCTGATTTTTATTTCCCATCAATGTGCTAGGTAAGTAAAATTATATGCAGGACATATGTACTGCCTATAAAATACCCATGTTCATTTTTATCTTTGGTTATTATGTGCAAAATTACAGCATTATGAACTACTTTAGTGTTAATGAGTAACTTTAGCACAATACTTAGATTACTGTCAGGAGATAAAGAAAAAGCTTAGGAAACTTAAGATCATTTGTTTTGAAATACATAGTGTTGGAATTACTTAAATGAATTTTTTTCCCTCTAGACTCTTAAAGAGTTCCTTTGCCACTGATCAGTGTGCGTGTGTGTGTGCGTGCGCGCGCGTTGGTGTATTTTTGTTTATGACGTTGGATTATAACGTGGGCATGAAAATTGCCCTGTCTACTCCATGAATACATTGCCTTTATACCTACACATATTAACTAATACACATTTTACCTTATCTAATACATATTTGCACATAATACCTGGGGATAGAATTAGTTATATAGAAAATTTCGAGCTGAATGGGAATTTTAGTTCAGACACCTCAGGTGTCATTGTGCAGATACTTATTAGGTGGGGCTTAATAGGAACTCCCAGTGGTGGCTTAAATATTTTGCTTTTATACTATTGGCAATTTTAAATCATGAAGATTTTTATATGGACCTTGAAAGCAAAGTAAAGATTTAAACCACTTTGGGGGGGTCTTCACAACCCTGGCTTTGATGGAAAGAGTGGAGTATTGCCCATGTCATAAAGCCGTATGTTTTTAAACTGTGAGCATGGTGCTTTGCACAAGTAAAAACTGCTAAAGGGACAGATGTTGCCAATTTCAAATGTACAGGGGGAAGGCAAATATTGCTAAGCAACGGTGTACTTGAGAGCATTTTTAGGAGCAGAGCCAGGGGAGTTGTGCCTGGGAGCACTCGCTGCCGCTTATGGCTCAGTACAGGGGAAGAGATTTCAAAGTTCTCTCCTGTCAGGGCCGCCATTGCAGCCGCTAGCACAAAAGACAGTGGCCCAGTGGCACCGATTAGGGCTGGCAAGGGGATGTATGAAAACAGGAAAGCTTTTTTGCCATGTAGGAAGGCAGTAAGACATGTTCACAGAGGTAAGTGCCCCACAGTGAACAGCTGCCCCACAGTAAGTATGAGGAAGTGCAAGCCTGAGGTTCAGGTGGGGAAGAAGGAGGTGAGAGAGTGAGGCCTCAAACAAGGAACGTCTCTCCCTCTCCTTTTCTCCCTCCTTCCTTCTTCTCCTTCTCCTCTCCATCCTTCCCTTTCCTCTCCTCCTTCCCTTCTTTCCACCTTCCTTCCTTTTCTTCTCTTTGCCTTCTCTGTTAGGGGCTAACATCAGAGAAGAGAAGGATCCCAGTAACCTCTGTAGTTGAGCGAGGCTGTGCATGACCTTCTAAACAAGATAAATAAGCTTTCCAGCCACAGGTATCCGGCCCCTCCCATGGCCCCTCCCTAGGTATACACTTGATAGGTAGCTGACAGGTGGTGTGACGTGGCTTTGTTGTTGTTGTGTGCGTGTTTTTTTTCTTTTGGCTGCCACCAGAGACTGAATACCTCTTGAGATTTTCGTGATTGTTGGGTTGGATTATGGATTTTCCTTTCTCTGTCTCTTTCTTCCTAATGAAATAATGGAGTTAAAGTAGAGAAAGTGTAATATTATCATTTTATAACTGTATGAAATCACAGCCTATTTTTGGCAATGCATTTTAAAGAAATTAAAAACATTTAAAAATAAGCAGTTCCTTACCATTCAGATTTTTTCTGTTCATCTTTCAAGCTCTGGTCTTGAACTTCTGAATCGCTTGGCAAATATTGATGGTTTCTTTTGTCTTTCTAAAGTACAGGTACACACGGAAGATATTGGCAGTTTAAAAGCTTATGTATGTGTGCGTATACACGTGTATGCTCCCCTGCTTTGCTTTCCCTCCCTACCCTTCTGCACCCTCCCTTTCTGTCTCCTCTCCCCCTTGATTTTTATTGCTGTGTTTTTGTTTTTCAGCAAATGGCGTTTAAGTCAAATTCAAAGGATTGTGGGGCTCTACCCAAGTTCTAACTTAAATTAAAAATTGATTTCCAGTGGTGAAAGAATATTTTGAAGTAATTTTACTTCTGTATAGGCAGGTATAGGAGACAAATTTTAATGTTCTTAGAGTTATATGGTTCCCATTAATTTATTCACCAGGGTTTGTGGTCATGTAGCCTATAACTGTGTAGGATGTAAATGTATGTGATGAAAGGCTAGTTAGAGAAGATGACAGTGTTTACAATCCCCACCCCGCTTTAGAAGATAGAATTTGTTTAAAGTTAAGCACTAGTGCATTTTCTGTCTGCCACAAGAGAGCTGAGAAATTGGGCACAAGTAATGAGAAAGGAGGGAGAACCCTCAAGTTATTATAATGTGAACTTTTCCTTGATTGATTTGAATTCAGGTTATACCTTTGAGCTTTTTTTTTTTTAGGAA
The DNA here is from genome assembly GCF_014898765.1 of Herpailurus yagouaroundi. Lineage (NCBI taxonomy): Eukaryota > Metazoa > Chordata > Mammalia > Carnivora > Felidae > Herpailurus > Herpailurus yagouaroundi. Next base: position 96,364,544 of record NW_024412376.1, on the reverse strand, counting down.
CTGTGTCCTAAAATGAGTTGGAGGACCTGTTAGCTCCAGATTTAAGAAGGAATAGAGTTTTTTAGTGCCTTGAATCCCTCACAAATAATGTTTTTTGTTTTTGTTTTTTTTAAAAAAAACTTGTTCTAATGAAGTCCAGAAGAAACTGGCTAATTTTCTCCTACAAAAAGCTTTTGAGAGAATTTTATTAAGGAAACAACTTTTTGACATTGAGATGCCTCTGAAAAGTTTTACTAAAAGAGATAATAAAACGAATAAGACTGACCTGCTCTGGAGCCGGTGTAAAACTTTTCAGGTTCATTTAATGTTACTTGGCAGACGGCATTATTATGGCATCATAAATAATAATGCTTATTTTTACAGAGGATTCTGCTGTACCAGTTAAAGAACTTTAAGTTGAAAGGACTTTTTAAATAGCAGGTGCCCCTTCTCATGTTCCAAACTGGCAGCGTGATTATGATAATGTCAGTAAAAAAGTGACCAAGGCTCCAGGAGCATTTTCCCAGCAGGCCATGTGCCAGGTATAAGGAACATTCAGGAGGGCCACAGTTGGATTTATGTACAACTGAGATGTAATTTATTTCTGGTTTGACCCTACTATCTTCTTCTTTTTTTTTTTTTTTTTTAAGATTTTATTTTTAAGCAATTTCTACACCCAGCGTGGGACTCGAACTCACAATCCCAAGATGAAGATTCACACATTCCTCTGACTCAGCCAGCCAAGTGCCCTGACCCTTCCATCTCCTAAAGGCAGTTTTCAGAAAGAGTTGGTTTTGTTGCTGCTATTAGAATGGTTGGCTGTTTTTCATATTCTCTCTTCTGTGGCACCTAGATTGTATATTCTGGAAAAGTTTAGAAGGAAAGAGGGGAAATGGGAACGGCAGTGAATGCAAGAGTATTGAGAGTTATGACAGATGTGGTTGAGTCACCCTGTGTCTTAAAACACTCAAAAAGTTGGAGTCTTGGTTCAAGGGGCTCTGATTAAAGTCAAAAGAGTACTTTGAAAACTTCACTGTGGGTGTGTGTCAGTGTGAGGGGATGAGAAGAGCAGAAAGGAGACGGAGCTTGGACACGATTGAGATGGAAAAAGTTGCAAGGATAGTCACTGCTTCATGTTTTCAAAATGGGCACAAACCTATTGTTTGCTGCTGCAACTTTTGGAATCGTGATCATATATAGTATGAATGCTTAAAATGCTTTTAATTCAGCAGGTATTAGAGTACATTTATTTTACAAGAATGTTTTTCCTTGGCACATATGAAATAGCTATTTAAAATAAATGCAAGAATAAAACTTATATGTATATATTTACCTTACCCCTTGTATTTATAAAAGAAAAAAATACTGGCACTTGTGGAGTGACTAAGTATTTATTCAGAACATTGTTATTAAACATTTTCACTTTGGCCAGTTTAGTAAATCACTTTATAAGATGAACTTTACTGGAAGCCTGATGCAATTTTCTGTATTTTCTGACCAAACTTATGTACAAAGATAATGCAGGAAAAGGAAAAGATTATTAAGTCTCCCAGAGATTCAGTGGAATTAGTAAACTTTTTTTTTTTTCCTAAAAAGAATGACTGAATCTGGTTCTTGGTAGATTATAGAAAAGCAAAATAGTCTCTTAAATGTAGGTGCTCTTTGATGATAAGGTTAAATGAGTGATTTATAATCATTCATAATGTTATAATATTAGATGAATTGTACTTTCCCAGAATGATCTTTGGCCCTTTTTCTACACTCTGGCAAGTAACCTGGTTAGTTGTTACCCAATATTAAAGCCGAAAGAAGGGAGGGGGGAATTTACTTGTTCAGAATTAAGATACAAAGCACGAGGCCATCTTTATTTGCCTTCTCTCCTCTGTGTTTATTATAGTGTCAGTAATCCCCAAGGTAGTGTGAAGTTCAAATTGCTTCCTCAGTGCATATATGCCTGCTTCAGTAATTTTCTTTCCTTTTTTTCCCTGGGTTCTGTTTTTTGTTTTTTAGAGTCAGCATGCCAGGAGACAGACAACCAACACCTAGCCCAGGGGGGACTGTTGAGATTACTGCTGGAATAAATCCAAGATAAAATCTTTATGTTCTTTCAGACAAAGCATGGATTAAATGGCTTATCTTATTAATATGACTTCAGTTTCTTTCAACCTAATCCAGAAACCGATGGAAAGTTTTTTTCTGATGCCTCTTGTAGTCTTAGCTTATGCTCAGCTATGGAAAAAAAAAAAAAAAAAGTCCAGGCACCCATGGAATGTAGAATTTGACATGGTTTCTGAACATTGTTTGCCACTTAAGTTTGATAGACACCTATACTCAAAGGAGGTGCAGATCACAGGTTTATGTATCTATAAATCTGGTCATGGTTGACAAACTAGTAGTGTTGTTTTATACTCGCAACCATCAGTTAATACGATTTGTGTGTGTGGGGGGGAGAGAGACAGAGTGAGCACTCAAGGGAGCAAGAGGGGGGCGGTGCAAAGAGGGAAGGAAGGGTAGGATGGGGATTGGAGTAAGCATGGTCACAAAACACCATCACACTGCAGTATAACACCTTCTCTACAGTTGTAATATTTTAATTGAAAGACTGCTCATGCTTTGCAAGTTAATGTACCCAGTCAAAAAGAAAAATTAAATCTCTCTTAGAAAAAGCTCTAAAGATTGTTTTGGTGAGGAGGATTGGTTGTGGTAGGAATAGATCATATAGTTTGGTCCTTTTGAAAAACCTTGTCAATTTATTATCACTGGAATGGAACCAGTGTCTAGACTTGTTCTTTGTGATGCCTTTTCCCCTCCCCTCCCTTCCCCTCCCTTTTCCTCCCTTCCTTCCCTTTCTTTTTTTAAAGCACTGCCTTTTTAGCTAGTCTTACTAAATCATTCACAGTTAATACACCCACAGTGGGCTTCATGGGGTCTCATGTCATCTTTCATCATAGGCACAGTGTTTTCAAGTCTTAAGAGCATTGGAGATTTCTGATACCTTATTACATGGTGAATGGTAGTGGTTCACAGGCAAAAGTTAGGAAGTCAGTGAATAACTGAGATTAGACATGAGTACTATCAAACAATGGTAAGTTTTTTACATTTGTTTTTCATCCAACTACTTTGTTTTTAAGTCAGTTTAAATTTGGCTCAGGTATACCCCATTCCTCTTAACTTTTACACCAAGAAACTAGTTGACATTGCCATAATATCTACTGAAGAACATTTCTGTATATAATGCATAAACATAGTCTTTTTTTTTTTTTTAAATAGGAACTGTTTCATGTGGCTTTACAGAAGCCTTGGGAATACATCAAAATGTACACACTCAGTTGATCTTAGGAAATATAATAGTAATAAAATAAATGAAACCAACACTTTATTACTCCCCTCATGTTCATTTGTACATTTAGATCAAGTTTTTACAATTATATGTGGAAAACAGCTACTCACTGTTCTTTTTATTTTTATTTATTTAAACCAAGTCTTCAAAACTAGATCCTAGTTTTCACAATGAAAAGATACTTTCTTTCAATAGAAATCAAAACAGAATTTCCAGAATATTTTAACTAATTCAGTTAGTACAATTTATGAGCGTTCTTGTAAATTCATATACTTTTGAAAAATAAATTCTTTATGACACTAAAGCAAACCACTTCAGGTAAAATCAGTGACTGTAAAGGAACAATAAACTCTAATTATCCATATTGATATTTAAAAGTTCAAAATACTTCTTCCTGTGTGGTTTTTTAAGTTTCAGTAATGATATTTAGGGTTCTTTTCATTTTTAGACCATTTTGTCCTAGTTGGTGAAAGACAAGTAGATACATACAGTTTGCCTATAAAAAAGGAGTTTACTTAAAGGTGAACTTTGAAAAAATCAGGAATATTAGCTCTCATTTAATAAGTGAATTGGGGGGGGTGCCTGGGCGGCTCAGTCAGTAAAGCGTCCGACTCTTGGTTTTGGCTCAGGTCATGATCTCTCATGGTTTGTGAGTTCAAGCCCCATGTTGGGCTCTGTTCTGACAGCATGGAGCTTGCTTGGAATTCTCTCTCTCTGCCCCTCCCTTGCTGTCTTTATCTCTCTCTCTCAAAATAATAAACATTAAAAAAAAAAAAAATGAGTTGGGATGCCACCACATCTTCCAAAGCTTCTAGCATTCTTTTTCTGTTTTTTATCCTGGAGTATTTCTTGATCTCCTATCTCAAGGATACACATGTCTTTCCTTAACCCCACCCAAGTATGCCTGATGTACCCCCTCTCCCAACAGTCATGATCTCATGTGACTCTCATATCTGAAACTTTGCTCAGAGAAATTCATGTCCCCACACTGCACTTAGGAAACTACTCCTTGGGTGAAAAACATCTGATTGGGTTGTTGGTGGTAATGGAATTTTGTTACAATAGTTTTTGTTTGTTTGTTTGTTTGTTTTGAGGATTTCTGTGTCTTAAAAAGCATCATTGTTCTGTGGAGATGTCTGTAATATTATAAACGTGAACAAACACATTGCTTCTAATATGTAGGGGGAAAAGGGAGAATTCACCATAACATATTCCAAATTTTTGGTAAGCTCATGTTTCTGAATTTCATTGAAGATGCCACGAAATGACAAAATCAAATTCATTCATTTGACAAATACTACTTGCATATCTGTGTTAGTCCATAATTATGCTGAGGTCATGGGAGACACAGAGATGAATGAATTAACTCCAGACCCCACCAAATAGGAAACGAGTCTGAGGAAAATAAATGAAAACACCAAGGGTTATCTTGGTGTAAGAAGACTTATAGAAAAGGTCTGTCAGTATTTCTGACACCTCTGTTTCTACACTTCCCCGCTTTTCTGGATCCTCCAATACGAGTAGAAGGCATGATCTTGCCACAATAAATTTTTGTTTGATGGTAACTGTAGGTGACCTATAGATTCCTAAAATTGTTTGAAATAGCCTTGTCCTTTATCAGTCTCTTTCCTCCTCTTCCTTGAAAAATTTATTTGGGGAGCTGTAGAGATTTCTGCAATTAGCATGACATTAATTGTGGGAGCCCTCGTGCCTGGCAGACAGTTTGGCATTAAAAAAAGAGATCTTTGCTACATGTTGGAGTGTATCAATTTTATTTTATTTTTTTAAGTTTATTTATTTTTGAGAGAGAGGAAAACATGAGTGGGGGAGGGGCAGAGAGAGAGGGAAAGAGAGAGAATCCCAAATGTGGGGCTCAAACCTACCAGCTGTGATATCATGACCTGAGCTAAAGTTGGACACTTAGCTGACTGAACCACCCAGGCGCCCCTGGAGCATATCACATTTTAAGAGGTATCCAAAACCTCTCCATTATTTGAAAATACTTGGGGAGAGGTGGGAGGGTGTTTAATTTTTTGAAGAGAGAACTTAACAATTAAAGTTGGTTTGCACTTTACATAATACTATTACACTGTTAAGAGTGCCTTATTCTGTCAGCTCATTATCCCTCCTTGCATAGTAACAATCTATAACTTTCTTACTTACAAAAGCTTACAGCTTTTTGTACTGTAAGTGTGCCCATAAATTTCACTAGGGATCTTTCTTTAAAATTTTTTTAATTTTTAAGTTTTTGAGAGACACACCATGGGCAGGGTGGGACAGAGAAAGAGGGAGACAGAATCTGAAGCAGGCTCCAGGCTATGAGCTGTCAGCACAGAGCTCCACACGGGGCTCAAACTCAGGAACCATGAGATCGAAGTTGGATGCTTAACCAACAGAGCCATCCAGGCGCCCCAGTCTGTCTAGGGATCTTAAAAGTTCTTTTAAAATACCAGGTATGGAAGTAGATGCTTAGGTAGTTGCCCAAAGGGCATGATGCTTCTGAAGAAGTAATATTGCTAGCACCTTCATACCTTTCCCAGCCTAAGTAGGCACACCCAGGCAGTATAAGTGTGTTCTTGTAATAGGGCTCGCTGTTGAGGTAATTTACTGTGTATTCACAAAGTAAAATTAATTTTGTGTCAAAACCTTGCTCAGGCAGGCCTTTTGGTTTCCATCTCTAATCTGTGTCTTGGAAATGTTGATTATGGCATCTTCATGATAAATGCATTATTTGTATGACGTTAGCTTTAACACGTATTGTCTTATTTCTTCCTCACAGCAGTCCTGTGAGGTTTTGTGTATTTCGAATGTGTGTGCTCAGTATTTAAGTATGACTGATTTCTTAAAAACCAAGCCAAATAATGCGGCTGTTTCAAGGACTTTGTAGTTTAGTTTGGGAAGAAAGAATGAATTAGCCAGCAAACACTGGATCAAGCCTTGATAGTAGTCCCGGATTTCCACAGGAACACCTCACAGTCTGTGGTGGAAGGCTGACTGCAAATCTGTGAATGGCTAACTGTGCTAAGTGTTATGTGGGGCAAGCACAGAGCACCGAGGAAGAAACTGGAAACTGATTCACATAGGTGTGTGTTTGGGAGAAGGAAAGTTACATTGACTGTACTTTGAGTAAAAGTTTTTATCCCTGTTTTTTAAAAATATCAAAGGGGCGCCTGGGTGGCGCAGTCGGTTAAGCGTCCGACTTCAGCCAGGTCACGATCTTGCGGTCCGTGAGTTCGAGCCCCGCGTCAGGCTCTGGGCTGATGGCTCGGAGCCTGGAGCCTGTTTCCCATTCTGTGTCTCCCTCTCTCTCTCTGCCCCTCCCCCGTTCATGCTCTGTCTCTCTCTGTCCCAAAAATAAATAAACGTTGAAAAAAAAATTTAAAAAAAAAGTAAAAATATCAATTATGTTTTTATTTATGAACAGATATATTTTGTGATCCAGAATTTAAAAGATAAAAATATGTAGTGCAAATCTTCCCACTGCTCCACCCCTCTAGCCACCTAATTCTCTTTTCTACAAGGCTGATGTCACAGGCTTCTTGTCTGTATTCCCAGTAGTATTTTTTTTGCATGGCTAGTAACTACATACATGTTCCCTTCTGTCACCTTTTCATTTATACAAATCCTGGCATATACTGCACCTATATTTTTCCCTCTTGCTTAACAATATGTCTTAGAGATTACTCCCAAATCAATACATGAAGAGAGTACTAATTCTTTGTTATAGCTACATAGTATTTCTGCGTAAGGGGCATGTACCACAGTTTTCTTAGCCAGTTAACTTCTGAATGGGCATTTAGATTGTATCCAGTATCTTACTATTTGCAAACGAGGCTGAAGTGAATAGGTTTGTACATATGTGTAGAAGTTGGTGCTATAAGTCAAATTGTTGTGTCTGAGTATGGGAAATTAGAATTTGGGGGCGGTTGCCTAATTGATGCCTTTAGAAGTTGTGACCCTTTACCCTCCCACAAACCAGGGTATTAGAGTGCCTTTTTCCTCATATTTAACAGATACAGTATCATCATTTTTTTGTTTTGCCAGTCAGTATGTGAAAAATAGTTTCTACGTAATCATAGTGTTTTTGAGGAGAAAACAATGCAAAACAGTTTCCCTTTTGTCCCTGGTATGTTTATTTCCAGTAGTTTGTTATTTAAGACATTGACTTATAATTCCTACAAGCTACAGTATTTAGGAAGTCATGTTCTGAGTTCTGAGCCTGAAAACATACCAGCAAATGTTTATTGGTTGCCTCTGTGTGACAGGCATTGTGTGATTGGTGGTTCACCGAGGTAGTACTCGCCCCCGCTCTCATGGAACTTGTGATCAGGAAGTAACAGAGATGATGCTACATGAGGTGCTTTAGCAGTATAGAGAGCTGTGGGAGCACGTGAACAGTTTTGGGAGGGAGGGATTGGGGAATCTTTTCCAAAAGATGTTTTTTAGGCTGTGACCTGAAGTCTGCATGGGAGTTATCTGGACACCAGTGAGGGAAGAGAGTTTTAGATAGGGACAAGAAAAGTATGAGTCATCTAGCTAGATGGGGATTGGTGTGCAACAAGTAGATACTACAGGCTGAACCGTAATCCAAAAGTTGACCTGTGTTTGAAGAAAAATAGCATGAGCCTTATCTTTTAAAAATTAAACTGATAGAAAACCCTCTTGAGGTTTCTGTCCACACCATTAAAGAAAGCCTTAGGGTGCCTGAGTGGCTCAGTCCGTTAAGCGTCTGGTTTCAGATCAGGCTTTGCCCTCATGACTTCATGGGTTCAAACCCCGCATCAGATTCTGTGCTGGCAGCACAAAGCCTGCTTAGCATTCTCTCTCTCCCTCTCTCTGTGCCCCCTCCCCCACTCATGCTGTCTCTGTCTCTCTCAAAATAAATAAATACACTTTAAAAAATGTTTTAAAGAGAATGCCTTGATAATGTTGGCACCAGGGATTTCACATATCCCTGGGCCTTTTGAAAGTTTTTAGAGTTTCACATTTGACCTTCATACCAATCCTGTGAAGCAGTTAGGTTTGTTAATATTATCCCCTTTATCACCATGAGGAAATAGTCGCAAAGAAGTTGAATCTCATCCAGAATTGGAGAGCCAGTCCTCAGCAGGGCCAGAACTAGAATCCAAGATCTTTTTTGACTTCCTTTGTCAGCATGCTGCCTTCGCGCTCCCTGCAGTTCCTGGTTAGTGATAACTAAGCCTTTTTGAGACTGGCATTGTTATAAAAGTGCTGCTCCGTTGAAACTTGAGAAACTTAAAACACAGTATTGCAAGAGTCTCCAGGTCTCAGTGGTGAGGTATATTTCTTCGTCCTGCTCTTTTTTAGCTTATTAAAACAAACTGTGTCATGCTTAGAATTCATTTACTAACATATTTTATTTTGGTATCTGTGTATTTCCTTATGATTACACAATGTCATTCCAAGAGCAGTGAGAAATCAGACTGAGGCCAGCATTGCTGCCTTTTCTGGTCTGAAGCCCTGTAGTAGGAAGAGGCAGTTAAATCTGAATACCAAAGCGCTTCTTTGTACAAACAGAAGAAAGACATTGTTTTTCAAAGAATGTTTTTGGTCACGTGTAGGACAACTGGAGTCACATCTCCTCCTTAAAATGCTAATATATTTGCCTCTTGCCTGAAGGTTGAGGTTTTTGGAAAGGTAGTATTAATATTATGAAACCAGGCTCAGTCACTTCAGAGCATTGTGTGACTTTGGATATGTAATTTAATTTCTCTAGAATTCAGTCTGGGATAATACCTACCACAGAGGTTAATATGAGAATTGGAGCATTATACGGAATTTTGTCCGATTTTTTTGTTGTCAAAGTATAATTGACATACAATATTCTATTAGTTTCAGGTGTACAACATAGTGATGCAACCTTTATACATTACGGAGTGATCACCATACTAAATCTAGCTGCCATGTGTCACCATGCAAAGTTGTTACCTATTATTGACTATATTCCCTATGCTGTACGTTGTATCCCTGTGTCTTATTTATTTTAGAACTGGAAGTTTGTACCTCTTAATCCCTTTCCCTTATTTCAGCCATCTCCCATCCCACTCCCCTCTGGTAACTGAATTGTTCTGTGAGTCTGTTTCTGTTTTGTTTTTTAGATTCTAAACATAAGTAGAATCATACAGTATTTGTCTAATTCTGACCTCTTTCACTTTGCATAATACCCTCTAGGTCATTCACATTGTGACAAATGGCAAGATTATGTTTTTCTTTGGCTGGGTAACATTTCATTGCATGTATATACTGCATCTTTATGCCTTCATCTATCGATAGATTCTTAGGTTGTTTCCATATCTTGGCTGTTGTAAATAATGCCGCAATAAATGTGGGTTTGCTTATATCTTTTCAAATTAGTGTTTTTGTTTTCTTTGGATTCTTTGGGTAAGTACCCAGAAGTGGAATTGCTGCATTGTATGGTATTTCTAATTTTACTTTTTGAGGAACCTCCATACTGTTTTCATAGTGGCCACCCCATTTTGCATTCCCACCAACAGTGCACATGGGTTCCCTTTCCTCCACATACTCACCAACACTTGTTATTTCTTGTGTCCCCCCCCCCCCAAATGTTTATTTTTGAGAGAGAGAGAAAGAAAGAGCACTAGCTGGGGAAAGGCAGAGAGAGTGGGAGACAGAATCCAAAGCAGGCTCCAGGCTCTGAGCTGTCAGCACAGAGCCCAATGTGGGGCTCAAACCCACAAACCATGAGATCATGGCCTGAGCCGAAGTTGGATGCTTAACTGACTGAGCCACCCAGCCACCCCTTCTTGTCTTTTTGATAATAGCCATTCTCTTAGGTGTGAGGTGGTATCTCATTGTGGTTTTGATTTGCATTTCCCTGGTGATCAGTGATGTTGAGCATCTTTTCATGTGTCAACTCTCTGTATGTCTTCTTTGGAAAAATGCCTGTTCAGGTTCTGTGCCCAATTTTTAATTGGATTGTTTTCTGGATAGTAGTTGTGAGTTCTTTGTGTATTTTGGATATTAACCCTTACTGGGTTGTTTGAAAAATATCCTCTCCCATTCGGTAGTTTCCCTTTTTCGTTTTATTGATAGTATCCTTCATTGTGCAAAAGCGTTTAGTTTGATGTGGTCCCATTTATTTATTTTTGCTTTTGTTCTTGCCTGAGCAGACAGATCAAAAAAAATATTGCTTAGACTGATGTTCAAGAGATTACCGCTTATCCCTTTTTTTTCAGGAGTTTTATGGTTTCCGGTCTTAAAGTCTCTAATCCATGTTGCGTTTATTTTTGTGTATCGTGTAAGAAGGTGATGTAGTTACATTCTTTTACAAGTAGTTGTCCAGATTTCCCAGCACCATTTATTTAAGACTGTCTTTTTCCATTTGTATGTTCTTGCTTCCTTTGTTGAAGATTAATTGACTGTACAAGCATGGTTTATTTCTGGACTCGATTTGGTTCCCTTGATCTGTTTTTGTGCCAGTACCATATTGTTTTGCTTCCTATACCTTTGTAGTGTCGTTTGAAATCAGGGAGTATGATACTTGCAAGCTTTGTTCTTTTTTCTCAAGATTGCTTTGCCTATTTGGGATCTGTTTTGGCTCTGTACAAATTTTCATACTATTCTAGTTTTGTGAAAAAAATGTCATTAGTGTTTTGGTAATTTGCACTGAATCTATAGATTGCTTTGGGTAGTATGGGCATTTTACTTTATCTTATTTTACTTGTATTCTATTTTGGGGTAGTATGAACATTTTAACAGTATTCTTCTAGTCTATGAGCATGTTATGTCTTTTTATTTATTTTTGTGGTCTTCAGTTTATTTCATCAATGTCTTACAGTTTTCAGAGTACTGGTCTGGTCTTTTACTTCCTTTGTTAAATTTATTCCTAGTTTTTTTTTTTTTTATGTGATTTAAAATGGGATTGTTTTCTTAATTTCTCTTTCTGATAGTTATTAGTGTATAAAAGTGCAACAGATTTATGTATATTAATTTTGTATCCTGAACCTTTACTGAATTCTTTTTTTTAGTTCTAATAGTTTTCTGATGAAATCTTTAGAGCTTTCTATATATAGTTTCATGTCATCTGCAAATAGTGATAGTTTTACTTCTTTTCCAATTTGGATGCCTTTTATTTCTTGTCTGATTGCTATGGCTAAGACTTCCAACAAAAGGGGCAAGAGTGAGCATCCTCGTCTTGTTCCTGATCTTAGAAGAAAAGCTTTCAGCTTTTCACATTCGAGTATAATGTTAGCTGTGGTATTTCTTTTTTAAGTTTCTACAATAAAGGCTATATCTGCAGTTGATGGGTACATTTAGTACAGTAGCTTCCCTCCCCACCCCCCCACCCCCGCCAAGCTAATGATGTTGCATCTTACAATAAATGGTATCAAATAGAAGAAATAACACTACATAAAAAGGTTGATGCAATGTCAGGTACAATATGTATTCAGTAAGTAGCTGCTATCATTTTATTTTCAATTGAATTATGGTTCCTGTGTTAAGCCCATACCTTTATGGGGAAGCAAGGTCAGTCTACATACAGGATACCAGATTTGTGAGGCAGTCAGTAGTAGGTAGGCAGGAAGGAAGAGCTGCATTCCCCTAGGAACCTAGATACTGCCTGTGAGAGACAGCGGTGGGATTTGTGGTTGTAAGTGCTAAAGGTCACTGTCTACACCGTGGAAGCAGAGCTGGACAAAGAAGGACCTGCAGACTAGAATTTCTTGATTCATGCAACCAGCATGGATTATTGTCGTTGCTTTTTATCATGTCTTGTGCTTTGTGGAGGTCTTACCTGCAGATCTTCAGCCTTAACTAGGCTATGCTTTAGAGAGGCTGATTGTTTACTATTTGGCTGCAGTGTTTGTTACAGGGACCTGGCTTCTCTGAGCAGGAGTGGCAGTACTCTGCTGGAGACCCTGTGGCAAAAGTGGATTTTAAGGAAAGGATTAGGCCATAATGGTTTGTTGAACTTCCCCTCCCTTTTTGGAAAGTCTCCTTCCAGCGGGCCGACTTGGAGGTGCCAAGATGTACTTTATTAAACACAAGAGAGCCTGTCCTTACAGCTCTTTCTCTGCAGACAGATTTGAAATACCTGTACTCTAGTTTAAGAGTCTCTAATTTGAGCCAGAAGAAGAGTAGAGATCTGAATTTCAGGCAGATGGAACATAAAATGGGCCCCTGTTATACAGACTCTCTTTATATATCTCTATTATAACCTCCCCTCTTTTAAATACAGTTTGAAAAATATATCTTGATAAAGGGGAATTAACTCTAATTCTGTAACTTATTCTTAAATGGTTCAGTGTAGAAGTATGGGTGGGAGAGAAAAATACAAAGTAAATGCGATAGAATGCCAACATCTGGGGAGTTTGGGTGAAGGGTTCATGGGAATTTCTTTTATTATTTTTGTAATTTTTCTGTAAATATAAAATTATTTCTAAAAAAAAGTTGAAAATATCGTGAGCATCTTTCCATGCAAGCTCATACATTTATATTATTATTTTAATTCTCTGACACACTGCTATATAGATGTACTATAAAGGTCTTTAGCTGGATTCCTGTTGTCGGGCATTTGATTATTTCCATTTATTTGCCATTATAAACAGTGCTGCTTGGAAGTCTTAAAAAAATTTGGGGCGCCTGGGTGGCGCAGTCGGTTAAGTGTCCAACTTCAGCCAGGTCACGATCTCGCGGTCCGTGAGTTCGAGCCCCGCGTCGGGCTCTGGGCTGATGGCTCAGAGCCTGGAGCCTGTTTCCGATTCTGTGTCTCCCTCTCTCTCTGCCCCTCGCCCGTTCATGCTCTGTCTCTCTCTGTCCCAAAAATAAATAAACGTTGGAAAAAAAAAATTTTTTTTAAGTTTATTTTGAGAGAGACACAGACCACATGAGCGAGGGAGAGGCAGAGAGAGAGGTAGAGAGAGCGGCTCCACGCTGCCAGCACAGAGCCTGACGTGGGGCTTGAACCCATGAAACTGTGAGATCATGACTTGAGCTGAAACCAAGAATTGGACACTTTAACCAAGTGAACCACCCAGGCGCCCCAGGGAGGCCTTTAAATATATCCTCATGTATTTGGAATGGAATCCCCACATCCCTTTGAAATACTCCCACTTTCATAATGGATTTAATAGGAACATTCACAGTAAATTAACCAATTAATGCTTGAACCTAAGACCTTATTTATAATTTTAAATGGGTTAAATGGTGACTCCTTAGCAATGTTTATCTTATCCAGATACTAATAAATACTGAGCTGTAGAAAAATTTCTTCAATTCCGCTTCATCTCATATAATAACTTTAGGGGCAGCTTGGCGGCTCAGTTGGTTAAGTGTGTCACTCTTGATTTCCACTTAGGTCATGATCTCACGGGTTCATGAGTTTGAGCCTTGCATCAGGCTCTGCACTGACCATGTGAAGCCTGCTTGTGATTCTCTTTCTCTCCCTCTCTCTCTGCCCCTCCCCCGCTCAAAATAAATAAACTTTAAAGAAAAATAGAAACTTCAGAAAAAAAGAATCTTTTAGTGACACGAAACATCTTGGCTAGGTATTGACTCCTTGAATAATTAAGTTCAGAAAATCGTTTAGTGTCCTGAAGTTACAGCTTTTTCATCTCATTCTGTTGGAAGCAGTGGAGGAATCTTTTTCTCTCTGATTCCTCACTTTCATTGATTCCCAGATATGTTAATTGGATTCCCATTCTCATTCCAGGAACAGATGGGATGAGGGGACTACTTGACCAGAGTCAGTAGTAATATGCTGTATCTCTGTTGTGTTGATCCACCTTCAGCTTATAATTGTTATTTGTCCTAATTATGCATGTGAAAAACTGAAACCATAGAATACTCTTAAATTTTATCATGATGTCAAAACAGCATTCATTTCTGTTCCTGACAGTTGTCCTGAAATGTTGGGTTATTAGTATTTGGTCCAGTTTTTAGGCATCTCTTAATAGTTTTGAAAAACAAAAAGCAGGTAAGCAAGTCTAGTGTTTGACATGCATAATGCCTAAAGGCAGAGCTGATAGGACATGCGGACTAAAGGGATACCCTTGATTCTTTGGATGTACCTTCTGACCTCCAGAGCCAGTCAAAAATATCAAACTGCAAACATTTCAACAAAACTGCATGAAATTCACGTTTTAAAACCTGACCCCAGGCAAATTAAATTACATTTGAACATTTGACGGATCCGTTCAGTTTGATTCCATGGCAGTGTGAATGTTGAATGCTCTTTTCTTTCCTTTGCCTTCATCCTTCAACTGGAATGGTGGGTTAATGAATCGTAGATCAGGAATTGGCAACCAGTGCTGTATTAAATTACACTCAGATCAGAAATGAGAGCCAGGAAAAGAAGCCTTTCATCTACTCTCCAGCTATGAGGCAGGTATTGGACCAGACAGACTGGGAAGACCAGTAACGGGAGGAGTGTGTGTTGTAGAGAACTTGCCCGGGGCACTTGGCTGTGAATTGACACAGAGCAAAAAGTTGCTTTTCCAGGGAAAATCATGAGGTCGTGGGATTTCATGTCTCTAGTTAAGGAAAAATGATTTTTAAAGTTTTTTTTTTTTTAAACTTTTGCATTTTCTTTGCACTTATAAAGACTGTAAAAAGACATTTCCTAGACACCATCTGTGGTGGTGATATTGGTGGCAGCAGCCATCATTTGTTTAGCTGGAGATAAGGAAGAGAAGTCTAAGTAGTAGATCTTTTATCCAAGACACTAGGAAATCTGTTTCTCCGAGGGTCTTTCTCTGAGGAAATACATAGTATGTGTTTGTGTGTACACACGTGTATGTGTATATTTGCGTATATAAGGTGAAAATGCTGGCTGGAAGCAGGGGCGGAGACACTGAAGTGAATGTCTCTGCCTTAAAGTGAATCTTTGGCCAGTTAGAATATTACAAAAAAAAAAAAATCTGTCCGTGATTCATTGTTGGCCTTTTTAACTATGAGGTAGGTGTTCACATGATTTCCATCTTTGTGTTCATTTTACTTGGCTCACAGGACACATGTTGCTATGAAGCGGCAAACTGCGACCCCAGTTTTATTTCTTTCTGCCTCTACTTTTGTTATATCTGTTTTCCCCATAGATTTACTAATTTGCTAATTTTCATTAATATACACGTTTTCCTTTGGAAACTTTGGTCTGAGGGTCAGAATTAGTCTGCCATTGTCTCCTGCAGAACCCCCTCCCCGCCCATTAAGTCAGGTTAGTCTCTGGTCTTGTTTTATCCAGAATGTAAAGTTCCTAATACTTAGCTAGTAAAGGGTGGCCCTGAGGTGATTCCACTCACCAGAAGGTTGCAGTATGAATACCAGCGTCTACTAATACCATCACCCGAGTTCTTTTTGTTTCTGTGCTAATCTTTCCCTTCTTGGTTTTCACTTTCAGCAGACCTACTCCAATGAAGTTCATTGTGTTGAAGAGATTCTAAAGGTGAGTTCATTTACTGTTTTTCATTTGAAGAAATGTTTAAGGAGGCGGGCATATCTCCATTTACTTTGACTTTAATGAACAGTTGCCATTTCCATACCCCTTTAAACTGTTCCCCTCCTCATACCTTCAAACGCAAAATAAACCAGAATAGTAACAGAAGGACTCTTAAAGCATTATTGAGCTCTCTGACAGATTCTATTAATTAAAATGAAATCTGCAAGCTGCAAGGCATTTGTCTCAGGTTTTTCTGGTGGCTCATAAATACCCACAAGAGTTGCTCACTTCTCAGAAAGGAAAGCCCTCTGTATTGAGGGGTTAAATGGTGCTTGATTTATACCTCTGGGTGTTTTGTAATGGACACTTGCTATGTATGGCCTCATCTTCAGTGAGACCGTGAATTTTTAAAAGAATGAAGAAAAACAGTAGGAAGTAAATGGATATCTATAAACTTACCTTGAAGGGTTATTTTTCACTCTTGTTTCTTGAGATGGTGCTGTGAACATTTTTGCTGTTTCTACAGATACATCATTGAACCCGTTATCTGTTGGTTCAGGGTTTTGTTTTGTTTTTTTCCCCCCACAAGGACAACAGATTCCTCCTAGAATTCAGTTCCAGGAAAAAAATAAATTAATTCTCCTCATGAACCTGTATGCTTTCATTTTATCAGAGAAGAATTACATAAACTCTTTAGTTTCTTACTTTGGCTTCAATTTCCAGGAAATCTAGAGCTAAATTGAATGCTCAAGTACTATAATTGTAATAACTAAGGGTTTTGTTTATTTCTCATTGCTCCTCTTTGGCTTTTAACTTTCTTCCATGTCAGTGGAAGCATGTTAGTGCTATTCTTGCTTTATCTTTTACTGTAAGTTTTCTGATTTTTTGTGAAGTAGAGATCTGTATGACACATGTACCTATTCATTTGTATTTTCACCGTTCACTTTTCCTCAAAATATATGCTTATCCAATTTTTCCTTTAATTTTTTATTATAAAGTATTAAGTGGGTGGCATTGAAACCAGTAATTCTCACTTGCAAAAAAAAAAATTTTTTTTTTTCAATGTTTGTTTATTTTTGAGAGAGACAGAGACAGGATGTGAGTGGGTTAGGGGCAGAGAGACAGGGAGACACAGAATCCAAAGCAGACTCCAGGCTCTGAGCTGTCAGCACAGAGCCCTAAACGGCACTTGAACCTACGAACTGTGAGATCATGCCCTGAGCCCAAGTCGGGCCCTTAACTGACTGAGCCACCCAGGAGCCCCTCACTTGCAAAGTTTTTGACAAAGGTAGTGTCTAACCAGATGTTCAGATATTTGAAAAGCAGTTCCATCATTTCTGTTTTATAATTTTTGTCCCCTACTTTTATAGTTGGAATCTTCTAAGAAATATCTCTAAGGAAACACACTTTGTACTGCTAAACTTGAACAATTTTTATGAACAAGCAAGTAAGATTAATAATAAACAGGTTATGTTGGTTAAACTTTTGTCTCATCCTCTTCTGATATTTCTGAAATCCTTTGGTGTGATGAGTAATAAAACAACAAATGACTTAGTTATAAAATATGGCCTTAGCATTTTCTCTGAAAGTGTGTGTGATTTGTTTTACAGTTATTTCAAAAGTAAATGCAACAATATAGATTGCTTGTCTTCTGTGTATATCAAATGTTGCTCTTAGATTTTGATGTGTTAATATACTCCTCATGAAATCCCTTATTTAGGAGGATGGTATTAGAGTATCAGACAAGCAGTTTTAATTTAATAAACCTATTCATCGTCCCTCCCCTCTCCGCCAGTGTCACTTTCATGGGTTCTTGCTTACCTGGAAAGGCATGAAAGTGAACAGTTAATGCAAGCTACCAGGTGAGTATTTTCATTTGAAAATCATAGGGAGAGCAAATAGAAGGATACCCTGGACTGGGGAGGGGCACAAGCCTTTGCAGAGTGGAGACTTAGAGTCTTTCCCCCTACACTCACCCTCTCTTGGGGGCTCCAGCCATGTTATGTGCACTCCTTGGGCCTCAGTCTCCTTGTTGGTAAAATGAAGGCCCTGGGCTAATAGATGATCCCTAGGGTCCTATCTAGGTCTCACTCTCTAGTGCTGATCCAGGTACTTTCCTCTGCCTCGTGGTTCATGTTCTTCTCTTTTACCAGCGATTTATGAAGATTGCCAGGAATCCTAACACAAATATTTCTGATGGGTGATAGAAGCAGTAAATAGTTTCCTCACAGAAAAAACAATCATAGAAAAATCTTTCTTGGTTCTCTGGTGGAAATATGAAGAGTGGAAGTGTTTTAACAAAGGCCTATAATTCCTGCAGGCTGATGGGGTAAGAAGATAGCAGACAGTACTGGAGATTAGGAATTGGTCACACATGAGTTCCAGACAGCGGACTGTGCCCTCGTGTCCTCAGGGGGCGTAAGGCAACAGCTCGGGTTTTCTACTTACAGTGGCATGGCCTGGACAGCCTCCTGGGGAAGTCAGCACAGTACTCATAGACAGTACCTCAGCGCAGCATTCTAGCAATTCTGGTACAGTGAGTGGTAGCACTGTTACTTGTTCATTCATTTTTGCAACAAATAGCCCCTAAGCCTCAAGTACTTTTCTAGGCACTGGCGATGCCACGTGAATAAGACCTAGTTCTTGTTCTAATGGGGATTACAGGAGGAAGATAATTACATAATAAAAATATCAGGTATTGATGAGTGCAGTGATTCCCATAGCAGGCAAATGAAGAGGATGAGCAGAGGAAAGAATGCAAAAAGCCTTGAGGTGGGAACAGGTTGGTGTATTCGAGGAGCACCAGAAGTTAGAGGAAGCAGACAGTGTGTCTAGAGCAGAGTGAGCAAGGTAGAGAGCAAGGAGCAACATCTCCGTGGCACCTGGAAGCTAAGACCCAGGCAGGTGCCACCTGATTTACCCTCATTCGTGTGGTAAGTCATTGTTAAGATAGGGAGCGAGTTCATGGCCTTGTGTGCAATTCTGGGCAGCCTCCTTGCCTTATGGCCCCAATTCTCCTACGGCCTAACTCCCTCCAGTAAGCCCGGCATTTAGGGAAGTATATAAATTCTTTCAGGCTGTTGGCAAACAACTTAGGTCCTGAAAGAGTTTATGCACTTTCCAACTGCCTAATTTAATAGCTGGGGCAGCCCTAGGCATTGTGAGCACAATGGACATTTTCTGGGAATAATTGGTAACTAAAAGTCATAGATGCCATTGGGATTCTAAAGAAATTCTTGGAAAACAGAAGGGGGGATACTTTCAAACACCTCAATTAATTATATTTTTATATTGTAGCATTATATTGATCCTGTTCCTTAAAGGATAGTCAAATAAATAAAACAGCAGGGAGCTCGCTTTGGTGCAGTATTGAAATTCTTTCAAAACTAGACTTAATTAAAAGTTGTGATGCTTTTAATTTATTAAGTACTTTTTATGACCATGTATCCAAGCATTTTACATAAATTACCCTCATTCTACTTAGAAAAATAAGTGGTCTTAGTTCACCCCTCACTGAGAACAGAGGTGCAGAGAGCTCAGGGACTGTAGGCTGCCAGGGCTGGTGAGGATCAGTTAGGATTCCAGTCTGGGACTCTGGCTCCAGAGTGGTTGCTCTTTCCATTATATTCTCGGACAGGATTCTTCCTTTGTGCTGAACAAAGCAGATGGTTAGTCAGTAGGCATGGACATGTCTTCACCTTTAACAAAAATTACTCAAGAAAGCCAGCATCAGTTACTCTTCTTGTCACTGTGCCAGGTCATTTATGTCTGTCCTGGGGTGATAGCCACCAAGAGAGTGGCTGTGGGGAAAGGCAAGGGGAAAAGTGCAGAGTCTGGGAATGGAAATACTTGCTAGAGATCCGTCTCCAGTTGTTCAAGGATCAGATGGCATTTCTGTGGCAATGGAGAGGTTGGTCCACACTCTGAAGAGAAATGCTATAGTAGACAGTGTGTTATACAGGTGAAGTAATTCAGCAGGAAATCTGGGGTCACGAGCTTGCTCATAGGGAGTCGCCTGTCCATCTTTAAGCCAGTTTACCAAGCAAGTCTGAGATGTGTGGGAATGAACTTCTTTCTCTTAGTTAGACTGGATAAGCGAAGGGGCCCACACCCTGTGCTCTCAGCCATCAGCTTCCTGGGACACCAAATCCGGTCATTTCAGACTTCAGTTTTCTCATCTGTAAAACGAAGGGGTTGATATTCATGATCTCAATGCCATTTTAAGAAATTGTGTGTGCACCTGCATATATTTGTGATTGGACATATTTAATCTGACATTCTGTTTAGGGCCAGGTTTTTAGCAAAGCAGAGTATAAGTCATGAATGCACTCAGAAAAAAAAGAATTCATGTCAGGATATATATATATATATTAATTTGGAAGATCTAAAAATCTTGCCTCCATGAAAATAGTGAATAGAAGTGAAACTTCTGTTGCTGGAAAGGGAACGTAATTTTTTTTTTTTTTTAATTTTTCTTTTCAATGTTTATTTATTTTTGGGTCAGAGAGAGACAGAGCATGAACGGGCGAGGGGCAGAGAGAGAGGGAGACACAGAATCGGAAACAGGCTCCAGGCTCTGAGCCATCAGCCCAGAGCCCGACGCGGGGCTCAAACTCACGGACCGCGAGATCGTGACCTGGCTGAAGTCGGACGCTTAACCGACTGCGCCACCCAGGCGCCCCGGGAACGTAATTTTTAAAGGCCCTTTCCTCCAAAAAAGTTCATATGTACTAATAGTGTGTATCAGGGAAGGGTCAAATCCATTAAAACTCTCCCAAGTGGAACAAGTGACCTGAATTACTTGTTTGCTTAAGTCAAACAGGAAAGTTCTTCTTCCTTTGAACTTAAATAATTCCAGGAAATGCAATAAAGAAGCTGAGGGAGAAAGAACGCATTGAGTAGAGACTCTGTGTTCACGGTTACATAAGCTCTGTTAATACCTATTACTGTTTATATGCTTTATAATATTCAGTGTTAAGACCATTCATGTTCTGCATTCTTGTTTTTCTTCTTTGAACTGATTACTGTTTTGTGAGTTGGAGATCTTTGGTGTTTGAACATAGCCCATTAAGTAGGGTTTTTTTTTAAAGTAAAATAACTTTTAAGATTTCACTTTTTATTTACTATCAACCCACTTTAAAAAGCTGGAGCGCCTGGGTGGCTCAGTGAGTTTAGCGTCCGACTTAGGTTTAGGTCATGATCTCACGGTTTGTGAGTTCGAGCCCTGCGTCGGGCTCTGTGCTGACAGCTTGGGGCCTGGAGCCTGCTTCGGAGTCTGTGTCTCCCTCTCTGTCTGCCCCTCTCTTGCTCCCTCTCTCTCTCTCTCAAAAATGAATAAATGTTAAAAAAAAGTCTTAAATAAAGTTAACTTACATAGCAATAAGTGTTCTATTTATAATTGTTCATCCCTTTCCAAATCTCTTTCCAGGAAATGACCCATTCATGGCCGCCTCCTTTGACAGCAATACATACGCCCAGTACAGCCGAGCCCTCCAAATTTCCTTTTCCGACAAAGGTAATTCCTTACAAGTACAGTAGGCACTGTATCCACATCAGTGAAAAGTCTTAAGTATTGCTGTGAACCAGATTAATCTAGCACTAGCTGTTGGAATATTTGCAGATAAGGTTAAAATTGCAGTTAATTTAGCGCTTAAAATGCTTCATAATGTTTTCAGACACTTCACTCTCCAAACTATGTCAGTAAGAACATCTTACATTTGTACCAAGTTTTATAGCTTATGAAAGCATTTAGGACTTTTCAGTAAATTCTCTCATTTGAGACTCTTACAAATGGGAAAACAGAAGTGCAGGGAAAGTAAGTAAGGTAAGTGTCTGATTCCTAGTTCAGGTCTAATACATAAATCTTCCACTTCTTATACTTCCTAATTTTCTTAAAGTTTGATATGATCATCTACATTAGCGCTGGTTTTAGTAACAAGTGGATCAGTTGCTGACTTGCATGTTTCATTGAAGCATTTGTGAACAATGAATTTTAAACACTGCCGTTTTCCTTTGCTTATTTGTACTTTTGGATCTCCTTGGAGCTATAGAAATGGCACCTTCAGATCTGTGTTTTGTCCAGCTTTGTATGCATGTGCATTGTTAATATATTATAGCTATTCCTTTCCATGGTATTGTTTTAAAAAGAGGTTATATCTACCCAAACCAGAATTTGCCATGTTAGATACTTTCCATATTTTCTCATGATAGTTTTTAAAAAATGTTCATTATTACTGGTTTTAAGGTAAACCTTATGCTTTGCATAAAATAAAATAAAATAAAATAAAATAAAATAAAATAAAATAAAATAAAATAAAATAAATCTATCTTTGCTGTAAGGAAAAGTAAACTCTAGGAAACAGGAGAAGAAATAAAACCTATTTTATGTAAAAATTAGATTTATCAGTGTTCATCAGACTTAGTGGTGATGCCACATAAGATTTATAAACCTTAGTATTTTGAGAACTGGAGATTTTTATTTTTCTTTCTAGGATTCTCAGCACATCAGTTCTGCAACTCAAAACCAAAGTAAGTAAATTGCGTGGAACTGATTTTTGCATTGAAAAACAAAGCATAGTTTTTACTGTTTTAATATAAGAAAATTAATGAAAAATGGCTTAGCACAGATGAGGGCTTCCTCTGTTGAAAGCATAGGAAAGGAGGGAAAACATAAAACTGTTCCTTGGATGGAATTTCAGATTGTTGCAAAGAGTTAATGAAGAGGTCGTAGTAAAATACTTAACAAATATAATGTGTTATAATTATAACAATTAGCTGTATATATAATTAATATATAATTATATAATTAGCTGATGTGTGCTACACATTTTGAATGTGACTCTCAAAGCATTATAATTCAGGAATTATATATAAGAATAGATTGGGGTATTTTGTGTGGTTCTTGTGTTGTGTTGTTTTGTTTTGTTTTTTTTTTTCTAAAAAAAAGTAAGAAATTTGTATAAGGAATAGAGCACACAGATGCTTTAGTTTTTCCTGTATGTATTCACCCTGTAATTCTTGTTTGTCTCTCTTTATGGATTGTAAATAGTTGGGAATTTAGGGGGAAACAGAAGTAAGCTAACTAGGTCTAGCCTTTCTCTTCATCAGTAACCCCTTGGTTCAGCAAATTTTTTTGTGTCCCAACTACATACAAGGCATTTGAAACCTTCTAAAAATGACTCAGGTATTTGCAGTCATTTAGTTTAGTAATATACGGTGGGCATCCAAGTTACGAAGTGCTAATCTTCAAAAAATCGGGCTACCAAAGTAGGATATGTATGTATGTCAGGAAAAGATTGTTCTTAGATATTTCATGGAGGTGACTCTTTCTCAGATCTCCCCACCTCATTCTTTTCCCTCACTTACATTTTTCCCTTTATTATTCTATTGTTTAAATTACAAGGATGTGGGGAGAATAGAAAAGGTGAGGAAAGCAAGAAGCAGAATATCCCTTCCTCTAGAATGGGAGTGGGCCCATCATAGCCTGAGAGTCCGTCTGTTCTGCATCTATATTTTGTAAAGGTTTTATTAGGACACAGCCTTACCATTCATTTATTATTATGCTACAAGGTACAGCATGCAAAGTCCACAATATTTACTGTCTAACCTTTATAGAAAAAGTTCGCCATCCCCTGCTCTAGATGTTGAATAAGATCTTCAATGAATTTATTACTGAATTTCCCCTACATGCAGAGAAGTAAACCTGATCATCTTGCCACAGTATTGTATAAAAGTAGCAAGGTAAAATTAACAGAAATTGGTGGCTTCTTGGGGGAGATGGGGAAATCTTTTTTTCTCAACGTCTTGGCTGCCTATACAGAGACAGATAAGCAGTGAGAGTGGCACAAGTCTTAGATGCATTGCCAGCTTAGCTGTGGACAGGAGTAGTATGTGCCCCTTTTACTTGTTGCTCTCCCTGAGCTACCCCCTTTGGTAGGTCTGCCAGTCAGGCAGATTGTATGCCTTCCACTGGCTTACAGCTCTGATGATTGCTCAGTCTTGGTTTAGAAAGATTCCCTTTAATTCTTTGTTTGATTTCCTTCTTATAGCAAAAATATAGTTGAAGATGAGCTGGTAAGCACTTTTTTTGGCTGCGGATGGATGGCCCTCTTGGCCACTGGAGTAGCATGGGCTGATTCCCCCTTGTTCTGATACGTTTTCAGACCCTGGCAGGACTCCAGTAGATCTTGGCTCACTAGATGCTTACCCTGGGGTTTTTCCTGCTGCTGCCACTCTGTCTGTTGGTGTTCTGGGGAACCTTGTTCCCTTTTGTGAGACTGGCCTTTGCAGGGCCTCGTTGGACCCTAGAAGGGTCTAGTTGTATGTTGGATGAAGAGGGAGTGGATTACTTGCCGATTTAGTGATCAGAAAAGTAGAATTTGACATGTGTTTCTCAAAGTATGCTCAGCAAGAGAATTCAAATTTCTTGAGAGGTTATCTTCAGGTTTTAGAGTCTGTAGAGAATGAGGTATAAGGGTTTTACTTGCATGCCCCAGTATTTATGTTCCCAGGTTTGCAAAAACATGACTGCCTGAGGATAACCAAGCCTCGTGGTGCTTAAGACCCAGTGAAGAACACTGTATGGGAGTCCCTGTGATTGTGTTGAAGAGTGACCTTAGCCCCTCCCATTTGTAGTCCTGCCTCCAGCTTTAGCCCCAAGGGGAAGCAGTTCAAAAATATCATGGAAGAGCTGCTGCCACCACGAGGACAGAGTGATTAATTGCAGGGTCTCCACATGACATTTTTGGGAAATCTTCAACCGTGTCTTAAAAGGCACCCATATTGCCATTCTACTTCAAGTTCTGTTTCAGCTATTACCTCACACCTAGAGCAGGCTCCCAGCTGGCTCGTTTCCTCCACATTTACTATTTCCCCATTCCCTTCTAGGTTCTATCAGGTGGCACCACTAGACTAATCTTTCTGAGGAATCTGTCATGTTCCTGTTTAGACCTTTGGCGATGTCTCATTGCCTAACAATGTTATAACTTACCATCGTGGTGGCATCCAGTGCCCTCTAAAATTCAACCTTCACCCATCTTTCTGTGGTGTCCACACCTTTTGCGCCCCGCCCTTACTGTTTCCAAATCTGTGCCATTTTAAATCTTCCCTCTTCTTTGCCTTGGCTCACACAGTCTCTTCTGCCAAAGGCCTTCCTCACCCTCCTGTCTCTCTGTGGCCAGAGCAGTCATTCTGTCAAAATCTCCCCCATCTTTTGTGACACAATTCATTTTGCTCCTTGCCTAACTTGCCTTCTTTAGTCATAGTCAACAGACCATTCCCTAGATTCCTGGTACAGTTAATTTATATGATTGATTTGTGTACTCATCTCACACTGCCTGGGGTCATAGATCTATGTTTGTGTGCCTGTCACGTGTTCCTCAGTTAATTGTAAGCTCATCGAGGACAGGATCAAATGCCTTGAACATCTTGTATCTGTGAGGCATTCTGCAGATAGCTGTTGAATAAATGAATGGGGGCAGGTGTTGAATAACGGGGGTACGGATGAGAAGGGGAGCACACTTGACCAAATACAGAGGCTGAGAAAAGGGAGTGCTAGCAAATCACTGAAAGATAGGTGAGGTCAGACCAGGTGAGAGTGAGTGCCGCCCTTTGATAGTGCTAACACGTGAGCCGCCCCCCACAACCCGACGTCAAGGAAAGTCAGGTTCCAGCACGTAGGAAAGTTACCAGCCATGTGGCAGTGTGTGCTGCAAGCAGTTCTTTTCTGTGTTTTTGCTCTGTTCAGGATTCTTTGATTCTGAGCAAGTCTACTCTAGAGGTGATGTAAGTTATTATATAATGGTGAGATTGTACCAAGTGCGGTGTGTATAGCAAGCACTGTGGTTGACTGAGTTCAAGCATACTAAACGATTAGGTGGAAAAGGTGAGGACAGCGGTGGAGGGACAGCAAAAAAAAAAAAAGGGGGGGGGTTATAAGAAACTCATGAATATATCTCACTGTGTTGCTTTGATCATTTGCCTTTCCCCACAGAACAATATGATACATCTTCAAAAAACCACACTAATTCTCAGCAGGGAACATCGTAAGTAAAATGCTTTTGTTTATTAAGAGTTTATAACGTAACATTGTAATTTCCCACGTAAATCTATTGCCTAGATTTTTTTGCCCTACTGCTTTCAAGTAATGGCTTTCTTTCATGAACTACCACTGCTTTGTAAAAGGAAGTAATACCCTAGATTTATGCTTGGATTAAGTTCTCCTGTTGAGGGTTCAGGTTCCATAACAGAGTTTGCCAAGGGGTTTTCTCAAAAGAAAAGCATTTGAGCTGTTATTTACATATTAACTGTGGAAAATAGAAGGTTTTAGCTTCGTAAAATTCAGTCTCAAATAGCTTTGGCTTTAGGAAACAAATTTGGGGGGATGTGTACAATTTAAGATTTTTTTTTGGCCACTTTTTTGGCCTAGTTTTAACTAATAAAGAACAAGTCCTGTTGCCCAGCTGTTCTTTATTAAGGCCAAGTAAGTCCAGATACATTTGGGGTTTTTGGAACAGTTTGAAGTACATAATAAAGATTTTTAAATCAGCATTTTGACCTAATTTGTCATTTTTTGATGGTATTAAAGTAATATTTCTTGCTTTTCATACAACTAGGAAGGGTTTTTAGGAACTAGGCGATACTCCTTCAGTATCTAATCAGTAACTGACCAGGAGCTGCCAATCTCCCAGAATTTGAGGTTCGAGCTCCAGCTTTGCTCTGGGCACAGTATTTGTTCCATGTGCTTTGGAAGGAGGCATTGCTGTGGGTTGAATTTTTAAAAAGCTGTGTAGTTGAGGCAAAGAGGTTATTTTATCTTTTCACCGTAACTCTGAATGTGAGACTGGACTCAATCCCTGTTCCTAAGCACCAGCTCCTCAATGGAATTTGTTTTCATTTCTCCAAAGCAAAATCAGAAGGAAAAAAAAATATATATATATAACATGATTTTTTTTTTAAAGATTAACCTATTATAGTTTGAAGGGTGGACTTTTCTGTGTGTGTAATAAAAATTATTTTATTTATAGTACTGGCAGATGGTGAACATTTGCTTGTTTTTATTGTCCTTTTACCAGAAAAAATGTTTAACCCCTATGTGCGTTTTCTTTCCTTTTTTCCCTCTTTTCTGCTGCTGCTGCTGCTGCTGCCGCCTCTTCTCCTCTTCCCTTCCCCCTCCCCTCTGACGCCCCTCCTCCTTCTCTTTGTCCTCCTCCTCCTCCTCCCTTTTTAATTCTTCTGGCTCCTAAATTCTGAAAGTATGGAATCACTGACTTAGATTACATTGAAAGGAGGAGAGTTTTTAAACCAGTTGATGGCTGGTAGAAAATAGAAATTATAGATCCAGGGACCACAATTGCAATAATTCTGTGGAAGCTCTAACTTCCCCAGGGTTGTACACCTTGTACTCTTTGTAATGGTTGGTGGTAAAGCCCTTTATACAATAAAAGGCCCTTGTCAGTGTCTTTGGGGACTGTGAGGAAGAGGGAATTAAAGAGCCTGCATCCCCCTTGGCAGTAAGATTAGCAGGGAGGAGTTCCCCACGGAGCAGCAGCGCTTGGAGGCAGCAGCACCAAGAGAAGGAAGCCGCTGTGTGCCTGGGCCTGGGGGTAGAGGAAAAAAGGCAACTCTGGTATGAGCTAGGCCTGAGGGCTAGGCAGCCTCAGACTGAGCGGGCCAAAGTTACAGCTTCCCACACCAATTTCCATCAGCTTTCAGGCTTGGGTAGTTGGGTAGACCATTTTCTCTGACAGTTTTGCTCCTCAGAGGAATAGGCAGTTCTCCTGCCGAGATAAACCACTGAAATCAGAGGTGCCTGAAAGTGTATGGCAGGTAAACTTCTGTCTTGTGACATACATAGTGCTTTCTTCGTAGAACTGTTCATTTGCCAGAAATAAAATCACGTAGGAAAGAATATTTATTATGATCCTGATAGGTTGAAGGAGGGGAGGAAAGCAGGGCCTGTGGAAGGTGAAGAGGAAAAGGAAGCATGAAATAGGAGAGAACGTAGTCCCCAGGCTCAGTAGAATAATGAGGGTGGTATGGCTGTGGTTGGATGGGGGTGGGGCTGGTGGTATCCATAAGTGCCAAATGTACCTCGGGGGGAAAGGAATCACTTCAGTGTCCCAATTAATTTGTAAAGTGCAGTCGTAGTTTCAGATTTAGTATGTCACATCTGTTAGTGCCCACGGGTTAATTTGATCTAGCGTCAGCATTAAGGTTCTTTGACATGTAGTTAAACGATTTGAGTGGCACACAGAGTACCAGAGGGATGGCCTAATGTACTTTGAATGTCAGGAAAAAAAAATGTTAATTTTGGGGTCGTTTGTACTTTGGTTTAAAAAAATCAATCCAAGTCTTAATGCTTTTTCTTTCAGTCGCAAATATTTTGGAATCCTTAGAAAAGTGGAGTAGTGCATGTGAAAGGAAAACAGAGTGACCCAGTACTGGAGAATAAGTTTGTGGAGAGTCTGTATTAACTCTTAACATCTGTCCAGGCTTGGGGTGGGGAGCAGGGCAGGTCAGCGGGGGCCATTAGCTAGGTGGTGGAAGGATGTAGGTGTGAAAGAAATATGTGCTGAATCCCTTACTTTTTAATCTCTGAAGTTGAAACTCTCAAATGATGAATTCCTTCTGCCACCCTTTGCTAGGGAGTGAATAGCTATGATGTTAGTGCTGTTTGCCCTTAAATTTAGGGGAAGTGGTATTGATTTAAGGCCGCCTGACTTTGGAATCCTTTTCTAAGGCTTAGATCTGTTGAGTTCCCAAGGCAAAGTGTAAGGTATAGCAAAACCTTGGATTGCGAGTAACTCGGTCTATGATGTTCTGCGACACGAGCAAACATTTCTTTTTTATTTTTCTTTTTTAATTTTTTTTTAACGTTTATTCATTTTTGAGAGACAGAGACAGAGCATGAGCGGGGAAGGGGCAGAGAGAGGGAGACACAGAATCTGAAGCAGGCTCCAGGTTCTGAGTCGTCTGCACAGAGCCCAATGCGGGGCTCGAACCCACGAACTGCAAGATCATGACCTGAGCCAAAGTCGGTCGCTCAACCGACTGAGCCACCCAGGTTCCCCACGAGCAAGCATTTCTAATAAGTTTTAACTTGATAAATGAATGATGTCTTGCAGTACGAGTAGTACATAATGCCGAATGTGACATGATCACAACTGAGCCAGTGGTTCTTGAAATTCACTTTGATACATCAGTGCTTTGGATTACAGGCATGTTTCTGGAACAAATTATGCTTGCAAACCAAGGTTTTATTGTATTTCCTTCTTCTATACACTTATGTCCTTTTATAATTCCCTTGTTGTGCAGCCAGATATAGTTGACCAGTGTCATTGTTTTTTGTCAGCCTCTCAAAAGAGATCATGTGTTTATTCTAGAAACTACAAAGCACTTGAATAGGTGTTACCGTGCTAACTTCTTTCTCCCTTCCTACCCTACCTTCAAATCGCAAGTTTTTACTAGAAGGTGTCCTCCTTTATTTTTATTGGTTCCGCTTCCAAAATCATCAGTATTTATCGGGACTAAGAGGCAGAAATTAACCATTTTAGCAATTTGCAATTTTTATTACTCACATGGGAAGTTTCTTCTGACATGAGAATATCTGGATATGAAGGCTGGGATTGGGATGGTCCTGGAAGTTTGACAAAAAGGAATTGTGCAAAGTTAATAAAAGCTGGGAAGAGTCTGATACCTTTTTAAGTGAGTCTGAGTTTTCATCTCTTGCTCAAAACATTATTGGTTTTTAAATATCTTGGTAAAAGAATTAGGGAAAACCTATTCTATCAGTTTATTATAATATAAAATCATCACTTCAGGACATTTGACAGTTGAAATGTCCCAGAATGAAGTCTAAAGAAGTGGCTTATCTGTACCAGTTCATCTAAATCATATGTAGCCTAAGGAAATTATTATTATTATTTTTGTTTTTACTATTCGCTGATACACATTTCAGAAGAAGTAGTAGAAATCACCCTAATGTGCATAGCTTATAAATTATCTGTCACTGAGGTCACACTCCTATGGCCTTGTTCACAGTTCTTCAAAACAAAGAACAAATATTTGTGCTGGTCACTTATGTGTTGGTAGGACTACATTAAAGTTGAGCATCACAGAATGTAAATGGAGAGCCAGTTTTTAATGATAATTCTCAGTACTCAGGACCAGGTGTTGCTGGAGAAGAATACGCTTCATATTCATTCCCAATTTGTCTGATGAATTCGGGGATATTGGTGTTCATAATTATTTTAGTTACGTAGGTATTTTAAGAAGTGTTAGTTTTCGGGAGAAAAGGTAGAATTGTAAAATGAAAGCAAATAAGGATTATAGCATTTTATATTTATTTATTCTAATTAATTTATTTTTTTTAATGTCTATTTTTGAGAGAGAGCATGAGTAGGGGAGGGACAGAGAGAGAGAGGCAGGTAGAGCCCAGAGCCTGACACGGGGCTCAAGCTCCTGAACTGTGAGATCATGACCTGAGACGAAATCAAGAGTTGGAAGCTCACCCAGGAGCCCCAAGGAATATAGCTGTTTTTAAAAAAGGAGTTAATGTTAGCCATGCTATAGAGAAATGAGAATTTATAAAATGGAGTATTAAAGAATTTCTTTAAAAAATGTTGTGTTAAAATTTATTTTAGAGCATAAATTGGGGAGAGAGGCAGGGCGGGGGGAGGGAGGGAGAGAGAGAGAGAGAGAATGAATGAATGAATGAGAATGAATGAATGAATTTAAGCAGGCTTCACACTCAATGCGTGAGCCCATCACAGAGCTCCATCCCATGACCATGGATCATGACCTGAGCTGAAATCAAGAGTTGGACCCTCAACCAACTGAGCCTCCCAGGTGCCCTGCCCACCAAGAATTTCTACTCTTAAGTGAAAGCAAACAAAAAGAATCTTGGTGTGCAGTATTTTACAAAAATCTGCTTATTTCAGAATTATAGTCCCTCAGGCACATTAAACCAATATTTACAAAATACTGAAACTCCCAAATGTAGAATCACCTCTTTTCCTCATTTGCACTGTGCTGTGACCAGCACCTGGTAGAATTATGGTCTCTTGGAATAATCATTTTAACTCTTAGATTTCTAGCTTTAGTAGATGATATTCTTGAATCCCTTGGAGGGTAATATTTGACTTAACATTCTATACAAGCTCATGCTGGAAACTTGCATAATATTGAAGGGATATTCTGATGAGGCTATGAAATGAAGCATACTTTAAATAATTATAAAAATAATACTAAGGTGCTAGAGGATTGTCCTCTTCAAAGTTTTCACCTTGGAGCTGAATTTTCCCAAATGATCCAGCCACGGCTTAAACTACTTTGGGAGTGCCCCTTTAGGATAAAATATACTGCTATATTTGGTCTTAGACCAAAGATAAATAAAATGGACCAGAAGAATAAATTTATCGCTTGTCTGTTGTATAATAGGTAAGTGTTAGGAAAATGAGTTTCTTCTACAAAAGAAAAATGATTCTCCTTATTTAACATGCTTTAGACCCCAATTATATAAATCTTATTCTGAGGGCTTGGCTCCAGGTGACTTTGGAGATATTTCTAAAAATTGCTTCCATTTATGCATTGAGTGCATAATTAGTGAACACATGCTGTGTGCCTGGTGCTCCTTTAGGGACTTGGAAACAGTGGCCAATAAGACAAAATTCTTGTCTTCCACATCTTGTAACTTAATGTGGGTGGCATGTAATACAAACTTGGTGATGTGATAGTGACAGGCTCAGGGAGGAGTTCTTTTGGGTGGTGGTGAGATGTTTGGGAGGGAGGTCAGGAAAGGTCTCTCAGAGGAGGTAACATTTGATCTGGAGCCTGAATGATGAGAGAGGGAGGCAGAGAACTCCTGCCACGTCTAAAGGGGTTTGATAGATTTTGCAGCAGGCTCTGAAGCCACTTGAAAACATCAGCAAGTCATTCTTAACTTGGGGTGACAACTTTGAAGTAGTTCCTTTGCATATGCAAAAACATGGTTTTAAGGGAGCCCATGAAGGTCGATTCAAGTCTCACTTTGGATCATAACTGCTGATTTACTGCAGTAAGTGACCATAGACTAATTTAAACATGGGTTGAAAGATTGAATAAAATGTTTTAATTTGCTAAGAATTAGCCCTAAAGGCAGTTTGTACATTCCACCCACTGTGGGATGGTGGGCTATTACTAAATGAACAAGATGTGGTCTACTTGCATAAGAATGTCTATTCTGTCTCATCCTGCATGGGCCTCCAAAGCCCTCTGTTAACTTACCTCTCTACCCTCCCTTACTACCCCTCTTCCTGAATACTCTGGTGTACTTTGCACTGTGGCCACGTTGGCCTCCTTGGCCTCCTTGCTATTTTCTGTGCCCTGATCACTCTACCCTCTATTTGTGCAATGGACGCCACCCCCTTATCAGCACAGACTTCTTTAACTACCCCATGTAGAAAAGGAACCCGAACCCATCTTTATTCTTTTATTTCCCTCCATAGGGTTTTTACCCATTGAAAAAGTATATATTTAGTTGTTTATTTCCCTTTTCATAAGGGAAAAGTATTTATTTTAGTTGTTCATCTCCTTCTCCTAGACTGTAAGTGCCACAAAACAGAATTTGTCTGCTTAGAGTTGTATCCATTGAGTCTAGAGCAGGGTTTGGCATATAGTAAGTACTAAGAGTAAATGTGGAAGGAAAAAATATTACACTTAGATTTGATTAAATATATGCATAAGCAATATTTTTTATTAATTTTTTAATGTTTACTTAGAGCATGAGCGGGGAAGGGGCAGAGAGAGAGGGGAGACAGAATCCTAAGCAGGCTCCACACTGCCAGCACAGAGCCTGATGCGGGGCTTGAACTCACGACCGTGAGATCATGACCTGAGCTGAAATCAAGAGTTGGATGCTTAACTGACTGAGCCACCCAGGCACCCCAATAAGCAATGTTAGCAGGATTTTCAGTGGTAATTTTTCCCGGTTCTTCCTGGTTGTCCAGTATGTCATTCTTGCACTAGTATCTTATGTCATACCTTTCTTTTTTTTTTTTTTTTTTTTAAGTAATCTCTCTGCCCAACTCGGGGCTTGAACACACAACTTTGAGCTCAAGAATCATGTGATGTACTGACTGAACCAGCCAGGCACCCATGTTACATTTACTGATTTAATCTTATTATTTACTTCAGATTTCCCTTCATTTATACTCTTGTAATTTTTCTCACATCCTTATGTGACCTCAGATAATCTTCACCTCTTCCATGGATTTTAAATCATCTGTTACACCTTTGACAGTTTTTACTTAATCAGCCATAACCTCAATTACTACAGTAGATCATGTACTGAGCCACTTTACCCTCAATCTTGTTTGTCCATAACCTCCCATAGTTCATGAATTTGAGTAATGCCAACACTGTCACCATTTATGGAGAGTTCCCCTTAGATGTAGTGTCACAGCTGCTTGAGATTTGTTTTTTCGATTTTTCATTTAGTGTACGTGGAACCTTCCTCATAATTGGTAATCTTCCATCATCTGCAAAACATTTTGCAGTCCTTATTGCTGCCCTTTACCAGAAAAGGAATCACAGCCTGATTGAATTTTAGATTTGAAGAATTATGTATGTCCACTTTGGAGCCCAGCCTCTTTCTCTTTCCCTGCACTCCATCACCCGTCCTATTCCCAAATCAGTTTTAAGTTTGTGAGATTGTTCAAGTTTACACATTCTCACGTGTTCATTAGCGGTTTCGAAAAAGTATTACTTACCGTTTTAAACACACCTAATACCAGGGTTGTGACTTACTAATTACCGTGAGCTTGCCTTCACTTGCTCTTTCCCCAAAAAAACGTATGGCGTGATCATAGGAAATGTTGAGCCAAAAAATCCACTTATTTACGTCGTTTTGGGGTTTGAGTTGAGATGTTACAGAATATTGGCAGTGAAGTCTTTGGCAAGCCCAGTACTGAGGAATGGGAAAGGAATAAAGGCTTGTCTTGTGTGTCTTCGCACAGTAACAGTCGGGCCATGAGTCACTGAAGCGCGCCTGCCGGAACCTGTACGTGGCTCTGTCGGCTCTGTGGAGCAGCTGCCTGAAGAATGCGTTTGTACAAAGGGGTTTGAGGGTTGTTTGTAACCTTTAAGTGAAAACTCTCCCTCACCAGTAATGTGAAATGTGGTTAAACCTCCGTGTTAGTTCAAAGAGTTGCTGTACCTGAGTATTTGGCTTCTTTTGAACAGTGCTACGGTAGGCCGTATGGTGTCCTATGCTTTGAAATAACTGCTTTGTCTTGGTGTTTGGAAGTGAAATTTGTTGTTTCACCAATTTTAAAAGTATATAAGGGTTCTAGTTCATTTATTTTCATAAGGGAAAAATAGTGCATTCATTTTATTCCAACAGGATAATTGCTATTTTCTTTTAAATCCAAGTCTTTCAGGGGATTCTGAAGCTTAGATTTCATCCCATCAGGTAGGTTTTCGAGCCCTTGTGTCCTTTATTGGCCAGAGCAAGGGGGTCCTATAAGATGGAATGGCTTTTGCATTCTGGATCCAGCATGTACCAGCCCCATGATCTTCAGCTAGCAAGCTAGGTGGCCATTCTGAGCCCATTGCCTCACCCTTAGAATGTGACGGGATGATGAGAGGCAGCCTATAGGGTTGTGAGCAAAGGCAGTGATTATAGAGTTGTGATCACACAGCGGGCACAGCTATGTGGTACTGTTACTTATTCAGCAAAAGCAGTGCTGTTCATTCAGCCAGCCTTTTAGGGTACCTGCCAAGTTCTGGATATAGAAGATATGAAGGTGAAAATGACTTGATCCTGCCCCAGAAAAGCTTACAGTTGAGTATGTCCCTTGAGCCTTATGCTCTCTTGACCTAGATCTTACTGGTATGAGTGAGACTGGGTCTAAGAGATTTGATTCCCTTCTAGGGGCGCAAAGGTGGTCACCCAGATGTGCTATAATTAGTTTTGCCATTTTCCCCATTAAGGACCTGTTCTTCTACATACGGTATGTGAAGTGCAGTATAGTAATGTACTTGGCCTCAGTCATGCTTGTTCGTGGGACAAATGGGGTTTTAGCAGCTGGTTCCTTTACATTTTTTCTTTATCTCTAACAGTAAAACTTTTACCTGTCATCAGGTTAGATTTTCTCCTAACTATATAGATTCTTTTTTTTTTTTTTTTTTTTTTTTGGTAAAGTCACAATGGCATTCATGATTAATTTTCTATATTGGCAAAACTTAGTTATGGTTCTTAAGTTAACTTTTTTGTTTTTGTTTTTAGTGTTTACTTATTTTTGAGAGAGAGAGAGACAGAGCATGAGCGAGGGAGGGGTAACGAGAGACACACAGAATCCTAAGCAGACTCCAGGCTGTCAGCACAGCCCGATGTGGGGCTTGAACCCACAAACCATGAGATCATAACCTGAGCTAAAGTTGGATACTTAATGACTGAGCCACCCAGGCACCTCAAGTTAATTTTTTTCTTAATACAGATGTAGTACATGTTTGTTATAAAAAACTTTAGAGGTTCCTGCCCCCCTCCCCCCATTAGCATGCTGGTTTATGTTGAGCTACCCATCTGGCGATAATAATAAACTGTGGTTTCTGGAAGATTCCGTGGTTACTTTTGGCGGACACTGACAATATAATATGTTGATTTTTGCATCAGGGTGCCCGGCTGGCTCAGGTGGTAGGGCCCACGATTCTTGGCCTTGGAGTCACGAATTCAAGCCCCACATTGGGCATAGAGCTTAC
Organism: Herpailurus yagouaroundi; assembly: GCF_014898765.1. NCBI lineage: Eukaryota > Metazoa > Chordata > Mammalia > Carnivora > Felidae > Herpailurus > Herpailurus yagouaroundi. The sequence goes on along the minus strand of NW_024412376.1, from coordinate 96,329,073 downwards.
TTTAAAAAAATCTTGATTTTTGCATCAAATTGTATCTTGAATTTTGATTCAGTGGAATACCAAGTGTAAATAACCAGTATATCCTACGTAAGTGATAGATTTTGTTTGCCTATTGGTTTATCATTGCTTTTTGAGTGAATATTTTTTAGAGCTATCTGGAGCAATCTGCCTTCAGAGGCCACTCATCTCTTTAGGTGTCAGACCTGCGGGCCTATTTTGTTATTGCCTACATAATGTTCTGAGGGGGAAATTCTCGGAATCTGGGACAGCACTTTCACAGTCCCTTTCATTCCCTAAGAGAAAGTAGAGCTGAAGGTCAGAACATATATTTTCTGACTTACTTTAGGAGAGTATATTCATGGAAGCCAGGCAGACAGCTTAACAGAGTATCTAGCCCTCTGCTTATAACGGGAAGGTGATTGGATTACATGATCGTTGATATTTTGGGAAGTTAAGACAAACCAGTTTTATGCAAAGAAACTGCAGAGGTCTGTTAACTGTGGTTTTGGTGGTAGTGGCTAACATTCAATATACTTTGTCAGGTTGTTTTTTTTTTTTCTTTTTTTTTTTTTCTGGTTGCGTTATGCCTTTTCAAAGATATATATATCTTTTATCTTTTTTGTGTGTATACCCCAGCCAAGCCACCCTTCAGCACTAACATTGTTGACTTTTTTTCTTACACACCATTGTGATAGCTACTGCCAGGTTTTGCATCTGAAGTCTGTGTTTTTCTAGCCTTATGTCATTAGATAAATATTGAGCAGCATCTCCATTTACAAGTAGCTAACAGCTTTTGTATTTTTAAGAGACTTATCACAGGATAGTTTTCGTACATTTGTTGGTGAAAATAGTTCCTTGGCACAATTAAAACATTGCATGTAGGTGGTCATTTACAAAAGAGCCACATTTTATAATTTATTTTCGTTAGAAAATAGAGTGATTTTACCAAGGATTCCCAAAATAATCATGCCTGCTTTTACTTCAGTGGCAGCTAGTGGGTTTGCAGTAAAAATTTTTGGTCAGATTATTGGAGAGGTATTTTTAGAAATACTAAAGGATTGTAACTAATATAATTTTGCTTTTTGGAGCATTTCTTATATACTTAAGCAGATTGGTTTTTTATTTTTATTTTTTCCACCTTCACTAATAACATTTCCTCAAATAGTGATGCTCATAAATTTGGGGGAAGTGGGAACAAACAATTAACTACTGATACATTCTTTTGATTGTAGTTTTGTCCTCAGAAGATGGTAAGAGGGAGGAGATAAGGAGGGGCTGAGAGTTGAATAAACATGTAGGGACTGGAAAATGGCTTTTTTTTTTTAAATTGAAGTATAATGTTTGTTTTTTTCTCTTAAAAATATTTTTTTATTTTATTTTTGAGAAAGAGAAAGAGAGTAGGGGAGGGGCAGAAAGAGAGAGAGAGAGAGAGAGAGAGGCAGAGGATCTGAAGTGGTCTCTGTGCTGACAGCAGAGAGCCCAGTGCAGGGCTTGAACTCAAGAATTGTGAGATCATACCCTGAGCCGAAGTTGGAAGCTTAACTGACTGAGCCACCCAGGTGCCCCTGATGTTTGCTCTTAGCACTGAAGTTGATCATAGACCAGAATACCTAGAGATGAGTATTAACTATAACTATGAGGAAGTGAACTGAGGTTTTATTTTCACCAGAATGATAGCAGTAAGGTTAAACATATTTTCTAGACAACAGTGTTATTGATATTACTACTCTTTCAACTAATGAGTGTTTAAGCAAACAAGAGAGAATTTGTGGGTGGGGTGAAAAATAAAGTTTAATATTAATAATGTCCCTTGAACAAAAATGTAAGATACCTGCAGTATTTGGTGGCAATGGCCTTGATAGCTTCGTATATCTTACTATATATTGAATTCACATATAACACTTAAGTGCCTTGGCACTCTTCTAAACACTTTACAAATACTCACTTACCCAGTGTTAACTTATTTACTGGTTAATCACTTAATGTAGTTAGAGACTATTGAAGAAAATAGAGTGTATTGTGTATATTTTTTCTGGTAGTCGTTATTGTTTGCTTTGTTTGTGTAAACCTGGGAACTTCAGTCTCCAGGCTGGTCACAAATCCCTGTCTCGTGGTAGTTCTGCTTTTAATGCTCAGAACGTGTGGAAGATTCAGTCTTGAGATAGTAAGGAGCTTGGACTAAACTAGTTTCTGTGTTATAATAGTAAAACTTAACATTTCTGAAAAATAAGGCATTTGATGAATAAATAAAAATTCTACCTATCCCATCTCTCTGTTGTTTTTTTTTTATCATTAAGCATATTTTCTATTTATATACTAAAAGAAGTTAGTAGACAGTACTTTAAATCCTACAATGTCTGTGTCCCTGCCCATTCCAGCATGCTCGAAGATGACCTTCAGCTCAGTGACAGTGAGGACAGTGACAACGAACAAGTAAGTTTTGTACACCCCCGTAATACCAGGAATCCTTAAAAATGTAAGCTTTCCAGCTGCTTATCCTAACCTGTTGTTTTGTTCTTTTCCTGGTCCTTCTTGCCCTTATTGTGAATACCTAGAGCCCAGAGAAGCCTCCTTCTGCATCTGCACCTCCAAGGTATTGTATGCGGGCAAAGTGTTTGCGTTTCTCCGTTAGTGCTTTCATAGCTTCTTCATGGAGAAGGAAGGACGTGAAGGATCACAGTTAGAAGAAAGTACCTATTTAATTTTTTGGAAGCTTAAATCAGCCAAGAGAGGTTGTTAGCTCTATAAAAGAGAAAGTCCCTGTACCTACCTAGATCATCAGGTTGGAATTTAAGAATTTTTGAGAATTAAAAAAAAATAAGCTTAAATCACTTTCATCAGTATTAATATAACCAGTGTTTAAAAAGTTATGCTGAGGAGCATAATGTTTTTATTTGCTATTTTCAAAAATTACAAAACTGAATCATTTCTAGAAATTGTTTTCCATAGTGCCTGTTTTCTCAGTCATGTGAGTTTTCTAGTTGTTTCAGCTGCTTTAAAAAATTGACCTAGAGTGCATTTTAGTGTGATGAAAAATGGCACTGTTTTCACTTTGTAAGTAGCAGCCATATTTCAGAAAATAAGGTGCTTTAGTTTTTGGAAGTGGGAATTATCTGAACTGTCTTTACAATATTTTCCTCTGGTATTGAACTTAATGATTTAATATATTGGTACCTGCCTTCCATGGACAAAGGGTTAAACTATGCTGTAGCTGTTTTACTTCTTGAGATGTGGTCATCCATTCCGAGACGTGCTCAGCAATAAAAACCTTCCTGCCACACAGGTGACGTTACAGTTATTGTGGAGGCAGACCATGTAATTATCGTGTAATTATGTGAGGTTGTCTGGATTCAAAAGCTCTGCTCATTTTCTCTTCTGTTCAGTAACTTCTGGTGGCATAAAATTATGACAAAATAGCCTAACTTTAAAGTGGAGGAAGAGAAAATAGGAAAGATGGGGATAAACTAGAAGCAGGAAGCACACTGAAAGTGCATCTCATTCTAATCCTCACTGGCTGAAGCTCTTCAGCTACCAGGGAGAACGGGATCGCAAATTTGATGTAGCGTTTTATTTTTTTTCAACGTTTTTTTTTTTTTTTTATTTTTTTTTATTTTTGGGACAGAGAGAGACAGAGCATGAACGGGGGAGGGGCAGAGAGAGAGGGAGACACAGAATCGGAAACAGGCTCCAGGCTCTGAGCCATCAGCCCAGAGCCCGACGCGGGGCTCGAACTCACGGACTGCGAGATCGTGACCTGGCTGAAGCCGGACGCTTAACCGACTGCGCCACCCAGGCGCCCCTGATGTAGCGTTTTATATGAGGCAGTTACATCATTTGTAGTATAGTGTGCGTGTTTTAAAATTACCTCAACTAGTGACTTTGGTATTTTTTTTTTTTTGTTACTCTATTTTATTTTAATAAAAAAATGTATTTAATAAATCATTTAATATTTTAGGTGGTTGTGGAGGCTTTCAAGATTATAGTTCTGGATTTATTGCCCTGGCTGATCCCATCTGGGACAAGTTTTTAAGATAGGCTGTGAAATTCTGTATGGGCCCAGCAGTGTGATCAGTGTGTTTTCTCCCTGACTAGAATTCTTGCCTTATTCTTAAAACTTGTAGTAGTTAATCTCTACTTCAGCTGGTATTTGGGGGTGATCCTAAGCCACTCATAAAAAACGGCCTCTTCTATAACTCTGCCCAAGGGTGTGACTGGATTACCTTTGACGCCACTTTCCAGAGGAGCGCCATTTATATTCAACAGTCTCTGGCTACCATTCGGTTAGTTTTCATATAGAGAACAGAGGGAGGTTTTAATTATAACTTCATAAAATAACTTAATGGATTAATTTATACCCATTTAAAGCAAACACAAAGGGTCAGAAAGTAAATATTTTAGGCTATATGGCCTAAAAACTATTTAGCTTTTGAAACTATTCAGCTCTGCTTTTGTGGTATAAAAGCAGATCTAGACAATACTTAAATAACAGGTGTGGACACGTCCTAATAAAACTTTATTTAGAAGAATAGACAGGCAGTCCATGCCGTGGTTTACTAAACTTCTGATATAAAGTGCTACCATCTAACTTGAATTTTGTGTAGCTCAAAATGTTCTTCAGGAGCAAAATATCCACAAGCTTCTCATTTATGTAGTTATTTGGTGAGCCATTTTAAAGATTTTTCACTGACCATTTGAGCCACTGTGGGCCTTTCTCTCAACTGGATGATGTGGTAATTTAGTAATGTTAGGTATTATTAAGGCCCTCTCTTTTGAGTAGCAGAAAAATGGTTGGAGGGCAGGGTGGGGTGTGAGTAAAGAGGGAGAAAATCCACCTTGTGAGGTGTCTTCAGATTCTGTCTTCGGTTGCTTCGCAGTGCTCCACAGTCGCTTCCAGAAGCCGCGGCCTCAGCACATTCCAGTAGTGCCGAGTCAGAGAGCACCAGTGACTCAGACAGCTCCTCGGACTCGGAGAGCGAGAGCAGCTCAAGTGACAGCGAAGAGAATGAGCCCCTAGAAACTCCGGCTCCTGAGGTATTGTGTCCCCTCCAGGAGGCAATCTAGGATGGCAGCATTCTGCTTTTGGGGCTAGAGTCTGCTGTGGGCCAGTACTGGCTGTGGACTGAGTGGTTCTGTCCCATGGGGCAACTCTCTCCTACCCCTGTGCTGCGTAGGGCCAGCTATTTCTGTTTATTTCTTACCAAACATTTGGCAATAGAAGTTTGGGAGAGAGGTCTTCTCTCTCCTTCTATAAAATGATAAGTTCTTCTCTGTTGTGGCTAGTGTTGTTTGGAGGAGCGACTCATTAAGAATGTTTGCACACCATTTTCTTTTCCCTTCTATTAAAAAAGACAACTCATTTTTTGTGTGTGTGTGTGTGTTTTTTTTTCAGTAGGCTGCTGTTTTAATATTAATGAGAATTCTTTTTGAAATTTCAGGAATGCATGAATTAAGGAAATCAAAAGGAGACAGCCCAATTTAGCATAGGACAGGAACGTGAACTAGAAATAAGTCATCAGAGGTTCTATTTTTGAATCACTAAAAGCCATGCATTAAATTGATGGCAAAGTGATCTTGCCAGGGCTGTGTTTCTTGCTCCCTGTGTTCCATGTAAAACAGGGATAATTGTGTGTGCCTGTCACCCACCCTTGGGAGAAACTGTAAGATAAACAGATGAGACTGCAAATCACAAGCACGTTTATCTAGAAGACTTATTCTATTTTTTTACTGGATTGTTGAATACAAGAAGTCTAGTAACAACAATCAGGGTTGCCAGAGGCCCTCAAAACGTGGAGTAGCAATGTAAAAATTATACTTGGTGGAAAGGGAAGACCTTTTTGGTGAATGAACTAGACCAGTTTGTATAGAGAAAATTACTCTGCTCATTTTAGACGGGAATCCTGGGAAATGAACCTTTCTGATTAAGAAAGCGTTCAAGTTCCCAATATTTACATCTGTTTAGAAATCAGGGCAGTTCCACTAGAGCATTAACTGAATGCATCTGGAGATAATGTAGTGAGACTTAACAGCCATGTCTGAGGGCAAGGAAAAATAACTGAGTGTCATTTTTTTGTTAGACATGAATTTATGTCTGGCACAGACTAAATGCTCAATAAATATTTTTTTGGAGTGAATAAACATGAATCAGCATTAACTGTACTTAAAATGCCTTGCAGATTTTAGAAACTACTCTATGTGTTTCTGGGGGCTGTTTCCTTGTGTGATTCTAATTACTGTTGAAATAATTATTCTGTGCATCAGGGAAAAGATACTGAAAATGCTTTGTAGACAAATTGCTTGTTCCCTGCTTATAAGAACTTTGCTTTATGTCTCCTTATTCAATTAGAAAAATCTTCATGCTTGTTTGGTTACTAAAAGAAGGAAGAGAATTGAATTAAATAATAAAATTCAGTTCAAATAAAATGGAAATGGTACAGATTTGGATGAATAATTGAAATTTGAAAGAAAAATTTCATCTAGCATTTATATTAATGAAACCATTATATTTTGTTGTTCAAAAGTTACTGGAAAAGATTGAGACTTTTCGAAAAAATAAATGTTCCCATCCTACTTTATTTTTTTAAATTGCCTTACCAAACAGGCTCATATTTGCACATTTGGGCTGATAAGCAAGTCTAGATTTGGGTGCAGTTTATATGTCATGTACTGAGATGTCACCAGAAATAATTTGTCTTTGTGTAGATTTTAAGCCTTTAATTCCCATCCCCACCCCCCGGTGTATTTAACTACCTTTTTTCCTTTTATTTTTTATTTATTTATATATTTATTTTAAGTTTTTTTTTTTTTTTTTAAACTTTATTTTTGAGAGAGAGTGAGACAGAGTGTGAGCAGGCAAGGGGCAGAGAGAAAGGGAGACGCAGGCTCCAGGCTCCGAGGTGTCAGCACAGAACCCCACGCAAGGCTTGAACTCCCAAACTGCAAGATCATGACCTGAGCCGAAGTCGGATGCTTAACTGACTGAGCCACCCAGGCGCCCCATACCTTCTTTTCTTTTCAAAGAAACACCTGCATTATTGTAAATCTCATGTGTGAGAGAATTTTTTTTTTAAGTTTATTTATTTACTTTGAGAGAGACTGAGATAGTGTGAGCAGGGGAGGGCCAGAGGAAGAGAGAGAGAGAGGATGAAACCCAAGCAGCTGAAACTCCAGCTGTGGAGCCCAACACGGGGCTTGAGCTCAAACACCGTGAGATCGTGACCTGAGCCGAAACCAAGACTCAGATGATTAACCGACTGAGCCACCCAGCCGCCCCATCACCCTTTTTTGAAATCTATTTTTAATGCTGAGATTTGTGCTTGTTATGGCTCCATTTTAAATCCATTTGATAAAGTAGTCCAGTGATCTTAGGTGATCTGAAATGCCGTATGCCCACCAATGGGCTGGCAGTTTGGGGGAAGCTGCTTTCGGTGTCTGCTTTATAGTGTGAATCGAAATGTAAATCTCAGCTTTTCCAAATATATGGGACACATCGTCTTTTTACTGCTTACGTTAAGAAAAAATGATTCTATTCTCCGTTATTCAAGGATCTACTTGGTCTTCTAACATAGATTCATTGTCCCGCTTTGTTTGTAGTGAAATGCCTTTGTTGATTTGCCTCCCATATACTCTTGGTATTTTTTAATGAGGTATTTGACTTAGCTCTCCGTCAACCGTGGGAGGTTGGGAGCTGTCTTTTTACCAGTTAAAAGGTAGCAACACCAAGATTTAGGCCCATGGCCATCTGACTCCAGAGCATTTTTTGCTACTACACCATGCCTCTCTCTCATAGTCCTCTCCTTTCCTTCTTTTCCTTACATTTTGAGACTCATAACGACATTTTTACGAAGAAAAAAAAAAAGGAGACATATTTGTGCATAGCTCAAAACTTTTTATTCAGAACCACAATTTATCCTAAAATGCATGAGCTTCCACCAATTTGAGGAGTTAGGAGATGTAAAGGGACGTATTGTCAAACATTTCTTAAAACTTATTGAGGAGCGCTTGGGTGGCTCAGTGGGTTAAACATCCGACTTTGGCTCAGGTCATGATCTCGCAGTTGGTGGGTTCGGGCTCTGCCCTGACAGAGCGGGATTCTCTCTCTGCCCCTCCCCCACTCGTGCATGCTCTCCCTTTCAAAATAAATTTAAAAAAAAAACAAAAAAACCCTAGTGAAAATCCGGTATTTTTTTCACACCCAGTGTGCAGTGTTGGGGTTGCACCAGCACTGGACTGGGAGACTGGTGGCGGGGCATGAGGAAAGGCAGGGGAAGAAAGGAAAGTCCAAACCTTGATCCTGTCCAGCGTTTAAAATTCATCTTAAAATCTATTTCATTCAGTCCCTTAATGTAAAAGTTTTCCTTATCCCAACACCCAAATAATATCTGATCTTAAAATAATTCTATCCATTTTACATCTTTATGGCAGGTCTGTAGAAGGGATTGTCCATACCTTTTCTCCTTGTCTGGGCACATAAATTCAAATTTACCCTGCAATTGGGCCATATGCCTTCCTTCTGGCCAATTTTAGGACCATAGTTGAAGAAAATGTGTTTTATTTCTGTAACCAGGACATTCCTTTAGTAGGACATTCCTACTAAATGTATCTTATACTGCCCTGTTTTGGGGTGGGGGGAGAACAGATGTTATTTATACCAGGAATGACTTTCCTTTTTGGTTCACGAATAAATACTCTTCTATAGAGCATGTCAGTGATGTCAGTGGGGCTGTAAACTTAGCCTTGGTGAGAGATCCATACCTCTCCCAAGAAAGGATTTGAAAGTTGTGGTTCCTAAGGTGATTGGCAAGTGATATATCTTAATGCCTTGTTCCTGGTTAGCACCCAGATTACCACACCCTCAAGCCTTTGCAGGAAGTCATATTTGACAAGTAGGTATTGGGTGCTAATCTTTTCTCCACTATTAACAATCATCCTGTCTTGTTAGGATATGGAATACAGTTTTAGATTTCCTGTGGCAAAATAAATGCCTGGCACACTAGAGTAGTTTCCTTCTTCCTTCCCTTCTGCTCTGAAATTCAAATGAGAGCCTGGGTGTAGAGTTGATATTGAAGGAGATATAATTAAGCAGCAATGAGGGGTAAGCAGAAAAAAACAGTTCTGCAGCCCTCCTTCTGGCTGAACTATGGTCCTACCTGGTTCCTTACAGTTCCTCTTCTGTTTTCATCACACCAAGCCCAAACTACCTACCTGATCATTTTATTACCTAACTTTTTTTCTGGTCAAAAATCCTTTACATTATATCTACATCTTGACGTATCAATTTGTAGTGTTTTTATAGAGTTGAATTATTTGGGACATTCCACTTCAGAAAGTTGTTAGCAGTCTTTCCTGTAAAATATCATCCACCTACTGGAGTGATCTGCTTATCCCTAATCTCTAACCAGTTAAATCCTATGGGGAATATCTTTCAGTTAACTCTCTGGTACATTGCATATATGGTTTAGTCACTCATACAAACCACAGATCAGAATGGATCTTAAAAAACATGTAGCATGTCGGTGATGTGCTGCCCTTTGAAAAGGCATAATCATTGCCTACTCTATTAGACACTAATGTTTCCATATGGCGTAAAATGTATAGGTGCTGTAACATGCCTGTAGAAATGCTTTAAGTAAGTTTCTCATGTACATCACTGTATTGCAAACATAAGAGTGGAACTTGGAGACAGAAACGTCTTTGGGTCATTCTGTTAATAATCTACTTGGAGAGACGTGTTAGGATGCATCAATAGCCAGTGAGCAACAAAGATTTGAAAAACAGTTAAGATACCAGGAGAAGCCAGGAACTTCTGTTTGTTTGTCCTATCAGATGTACATATAATCAGTGTCATCTCACTGCTCTTAATTGTGTGTTCTGGAGCCACCCTGTGTTTCTTAGAAAAATAGATGCTATTTCAGATAAGATTGCCTGTAACAAGAGACGTAATGTTTGAGTTTTAAAGACTTCAAGTGGGACTAAATTCAAGTGGTTAATGCACCTTCACTTGATTCTTTTACCCAAGCGAGGTGTAAAATTTGAAAATCAAGCCGTATTCCACGACATACTGCAAACCTTGTCATGTATAAATGTTTAATGTTTTTAAGTAAAGAAATGAAATCAAGTCTTGCGGAAAGTGCTTTTCAGTTGAAAAGTATGTCAAAAAAAAAAAAAGGATAAAGCCTATAGGTAATCACTAAGATTATTAGTTTACTCATTAGCCTTCTGTGAAAATCCTTGATAAAAGGATTCTGTTTATTCTTCATTTTTCCCTTTATTTTCTGATAGGATAGTTTAGGAGCCAAAATGTGTCATTTCTGTGTAAATTATACTGGAATTACTATTAGAACAAAATACTTGCTACAAAGATTTCTCCCCAGTTGTCAGTGGTCTACATCGGTCAATATCTCATGGTCTGTTATTAGTCGATATCTGCTACGGCAAAATTCCTGTAGCACAAAAAGATGGGAAGATTGTTTTAAGAGTTAATTATTAAGAGGCTCTGACCTGTATCTAGAGGGGATAAAAAGGACTCGAATTCTTAGGTTTGGAATGATTACGTCTCCCTGGGAGAGTCCTATACAATTGGGTGACTAGCACAGAAGAGTTTATCATCCTTGGTTAGCTCACATTCTTCTCTACTCCTTGGTTTTTAGCCCGAGCCTCCTACAACAAACAAATGGCAGCTGGACAACTGGCTGACCAAAGTGAGCCAGCCAGTAGCAGCGCCGGACGCCCTGGGGAGCGCGGAGCCTCCGCCTCGGCACCCAGAGAGTAAGGGCAAGGGCGGGGGCGACGGCGGTGGTGGTGCCAGCGGTGGTGGTGCCGCCAGCCACGAGCGCTCGGAATCCAAAGATCCTGCCCTCAAGAGCTCCGGCAAGGGCCCTCGGGGCCCCTCGGAAGGCCTGCACGCCGGCAAGAGGAGCTGTCAGAAGTCCCCCGCCCAACAGGAGGCTCCCCAGAGGCAGACCGTCGGAAACAAACAGCCCAAAAAGCCCGTCAAGGCCCCTGCGCAGGCAGACTCGCGGGCCAGCCTGCAGGTGGAAAGTGAGCCGGGACCCCCTCCCTACGGCTCCAAAGACCAGCCTTCCAAAGACAAGCCCAAGGTGAAGACGAAAGGGAGGCCCCGCGCAGGAGACGGCCGAGAGCCCAAGCCCGTGGCGCCCGGCCCCAGCCCCAGCCTCAGTGAGAGGAAGAAGCACAGGAGTGGGCCGCTGGCACCCTCAAAGGTGCTCTCGGGCCCGGAGCCCACGAAGGACAATGTGGGGGCCAGGAGCCCCGAGCACTTTGCCCTGGTCCCCTTGACCCAGAGCCAGGGCCCGCCCCAGGGCGGCGGTGGAAGGACTAGCGGCTGCCGGCGTGCCGTGGTTGTCCAGGAAGACCGCCGGAAGGACAGGCTCCCGGGGCCCACGAGAGACCCCAAGCTGCTCTCCCCGCTCAGGGACACCGCTCCCCCGCCGATCTTGATGGTGAAGATAACCCTCGACCTTCTTTCTCGGATACCCCAGCTTCCTGGGAATGGGGGCCGCCAGAAGAGACCGGAGGACAAGCAGCCCGCCACAGGGAAGAAGCCTGATCCCGAGAAGAGAGGCGCAGACAGTTCAAGCAAGTTGGCCAAAAAGAGAAAGGTGAGTGTAGGTGCCTGGCCTCCCCCAGCCATGTGGATTGTACCTCCTGTTGGCTTGAGGCTGGCTCTGACCCCTGAGTTGTCCTAGAAGAGACAGGGAACCTTTGCCTTGATCTGATGTAGCCTTTGCTCCGACACCAGAATTACCCTCTCCCTGAGGATCTGCATGCTTCCCCCTCTGCCAGCGGGCATTACCAGATGCCAGGTCCCTTCAACAGTCTGAAAAGGGGAGGCAGTCCTCCTAAAGGATGTCTTGTTTTAGGATAATTTTAGCATTTTGGGGGTACACTTTTATTTTTTCCGATAACATTGGTATTTACCACCTGGCCCATGATTAGGTTTTGTCCTAGAAATTAAAATCTTAATGTACTGAAATGTTAATTAGTGTTCTGAATTACTGAAAGAACTGCTATACTCTAAATTTTACTCCCGTAATATGATTCTTTTTAACACCACCAATACTACATCTATATTTTAACTCACGGCTGCCTAACACTTCATTAATTTGAAACTACCAGATTTAGAATTTGTGACCTCTATTAAAGACTTTTATTAATAAGCAGAACATTATAAAAAAAGGTTATAGAGCTATTAAACACATGGTTGGGATATCTTGTTGAGTAATACAGGCTGGTAATGGTATGTTGTGAGGTATTAAAAATCTGTCATTTCATTTATCATAATTTTTGGAAACTTCACTTTAAGGAATAAACACAGTGAAGAAGGTTAAAAAAAAAAAATCTCACATTACTTAAGACCCTGAGTTAACTTGGACATACTATTCATTTGGACAATCTCCTTCTTTCCTGTATTCTGAATCACTGAGCTCCTGATACTCTTCATGGTGAAAGATAAGCAAGTTTTTTCCCCAGTGGCATTCCAGCCTAATCTGTCCCAAGATTCAGAACGAAAGGCACAAGAAGGGCCAGCTCTTTCCTGCTGACAAGGGATAAAAGTTTTAACACTCTCACAAGTCCACCAAAACCTTCTTACTCAGTTGTGGAAATTGAGCTAAGAATAACAAAGGACAAAAAGATCATGAAGCCTGCTGTCCTGTCTGTGATTCGACCAGTTACTCCACTAGGTTAAAAATAGAACATGACTTTATCAAATAGCGAAGGGTGACTGTTTTCTCCAGAAGCTTGTTGAATGAGACCTGAGGGTGTGCATTACCACCATAACCGCAGCCGGCAAGTCAAGCGGGGTGGGATCCAGTGCCGATTGGTGGTGCTGTTTCAACTAGAAGGGGGCATGTCCCAGGTCAGAGAACCCTTAAAATGGTATGTGTATGTGTTGAAGGTGTAAAACTTCACGGATAAAATTGTGATGGTTCTGGGTAGGAAAAAGGTGCCTGCATCTCATACCCACGAGAAAGGTTCAGAAATATATTCCTTCACCTCCCCTTCCTCCTGGGAAATCTTTTAATCACTTAACCTCCAGCCACCATGATCTCGTCTAGTCTCCAGTGACCCTTCTGCAGTAGCTGGAGTGGGGAGAAATACTGGCTTCTAAAATACTTACTAACCCAGTGTGGATGTTAGAAATGGAGGCTCCCCCGGACAGTTCTTAGCCCCTTCCATACCCCAGCACAAAACTAGAAGCATCGCTTGCAGCTCCATAAAGGGAAACTCAGCACTCCCTGTTGAGGATATGAGCTGTGCACTCTAAAAGCCATTCCCAGCCCTTGGCCTTGCTCCACCAGGGCAGCTAATTGATCTCTTTGTTTAGAGGATGGAGAAATAATGACCCCCCTCCCCCCCCCCCATCTTAGTCAGATGCATGCTTTCTTGGGTGTTCGGCAGGCGGCAGCGAGAACTGCCCCTGGGAACAGTTTGCCTCTCTGCTGTGGTACTGATAGGATCGGGGTCTGAACCAATGTGATGGTCACCAGGGAGCCTTTAATGCTGATGGCAAGGTTTGTGTCCCCCTCCCTTCCTCCCTCCATTGGTGTTTCCTAAATCCTAATGTCTAGTGGAGCTGGGGACCACTGGAGCAGAGCCGTACCACAGGGCCAAGATTGTACAAAGCTAGTTCTTTGGATTGAGAAGTACCTCCCGTGTGCCACTTTTCAACATCATGGATCTAGGCAGTGAGGAATTCCTTACCTAACGGATGTCACTAGTTAGAAGCTTTCAGATGAATAAACTTAAAAATAATTCAGCAGTATACTTATTTCATGATCAGAGAATCATGATCCTTTGTTTTTATACCTGTTGTGTTCCAGGTAGTATGAATATTGGTCATAGGAACCTGAGATCCTTCCCTTTGCAGGCGGGCTTCCCCCTTTCCTGTTGAGACCCCATTGACTCCCTTTGTTCAGGGCAGCGTGACTGTGGCCTTTCCCATAGTGTAGCTGCTCCTCCAGCATGTGGGGTTGGACCCCAAGGCAGGCAGGACTGTTCTCGTTTTAAGACTGAGCGCTTTTCCACAAATTTGGATGGTGAAAATTTGTTCATTGCCTTCATTTTAAGTGGGAGCACTAGAAAAAGCTGTCTGCGGAAGTAATGAGAGCAGTTTGAAGAATGTACCTTATCCTTCACATTAGTGAAGTTTAGCTTTTCTTTTGTATTTTCTTTTCTTTTTTTTAGGTAGGCTCCATGTCCAACATGGGGCTTCAATTCATGACCCTGAGATTGAGTCTCATGCCCGACTGGACTGAGCCAGCGAGGTGCCCCTGAAATTTAGTTTTTCATTTAAATTCAGTGTGTTCCTTTCCTGATGCAAAATTTAGCAACTATTTTCAGAGTGTTAATGGATCCTTAAAGCCACTGTAGGCTTCAAATTGTGAGAAGATAATCCTAAAGACTTACAGTGGATGACAGTAGCTGTGATGAAGCTGTCAGATATGGCACCTGAAAGAGTGGGCAAGGAGCAGTTTGTGAGGAGAAGTGGAGAAAATTAGGGGAAACACGCATGACTTGACCGAGTGCTCCTTACATAAACTACAGAATTTCATCAACTTGATTACAGTTTAGGATTTAGGGGGCGGCCTGGGTGGCTCAGTCGGTTGAGCATCCGACTTCAGCTCAGGTCATCATCTCCCGGTTCATAGTTCGAGCCCTGCATCAGGCTCTGTGCTGTCAACGCAGAGCCTGCTTTGGATCCTCTGTCCCCCTCTCTGTGCTCCTGCCCTGCTCACGCTCTCTCTCAAAAATAAATAAAACATTAAAAACAAAAAGAACTAGAATTTAAAACACAACTTATGTTTTCATTTATATAATTTGTAAACCAAGCTTATGTTGCTCAGACTTGGAAGAAAAATGAAAGTCAAGAAGCACAATATAAGAAATACAACCAGTCTAGTGCAATTGAGAGCATTTAACAACATACTTAACACACACAAAGCTCCATGCGTGAGTTAAGTTTTATTCTAGGCACTTTTGTTGACAGTATCTCATTTAATTTCAATCATTGTATAGATCATCTTTCAAATGAAATGCCAGCAGGTCTTAACCATGGTGTAAACATATGTCTGAACAAGGAGGTATATTCATTCAAGCCTGTCTTTTCCTTTCTCTTAATAGCTGCTTTACGGACCAAGAAGCTTTGGCATTTCGTGAAATACAATTTCAGAGCTATCATTTGTGTCAGTTTTGGAGAATGGGTAAAGGAAGTTAGGGGATGTAGTGCATTTTTATTGCTTGAGGATGGTTGGTTCAGTCCCTTCGTTCTCTCCAAGATCTGTCTTTCCTTAAACTACCTATTGAGATCAACATTCCCAGTTACTCTTCTTCAACATCAAGGGTTTGAAAAGTCATCCCTATAAAGAAACTAGAAGTTTCCTCAAGTCACTGATATCTAATTACTTCATGCCTTGTTAGTTACTCTGCATCATGACCATGTGAGTATGGTGTGAAGACTGTCTTAAACCATTCTTAATGCCTGTGTATTTCCTCACCAAAAAGAAGGGCCAAAGGTGGGCTAATTTTCCTTGTCTGTCGTACTTATCCCAGTGAATGTAAGCTGTCTTCTCCGTAAGTCCCTGCCCTCGTTCTCGGTACTGATTGGACCACTGTGTCGTCGTCTTAGTGAACTTTGTGCAAAGGCACATCCCAGAAAGTCCCTGAATTGCCCAGAAGATTCTCCACTCTTCCCACCCCCAGGTGCTTGCGAAGCTCCTTTGCTTTCCTGAGGGAGAGGACAGTCTGGTAGTTTGAGTGCTGAGACACTGTGGGTTCCTTGTTCAGCTGCCCCCTTTTCTAGATGAGATCCAGGACGGCTCTAACATCGCTTGGCTGCTTAGCAACCAGTGGGTCTGGAGCTCACATGTGCTGACCCCTTCCAGTCCAGCAATGCTCTTATCTTTCACACCTGATGGGGGTTTCTTTTTGTACACAGGTGTCTGGTGGGGGGATTACTGGAGAGAGGCACAAGGTTACAGCTCAAGGGCAGTGTATGGACACTGACAGAGTGTCATCCCTGGCCCAGTCCCTGCATTGTCCCTGCTCCTGCCACTCCAGTGTTCCCCCCACACCCTTCTACATCAGTTTCCCTTTCAGATGCCCCTCATCTTTCCCTGCCATAGCAAAGCTTGTGGTAGACCATCTTTCTACCTGTTAGAAACTTTATGGCCTAAAGCTGTCTTCATGTTCCTTCTGCCACCTTTGAGTACATAGATGGTGAGCCAGATGCTGGGGTGGGCATGAGGCTGCCCTGGGGGTGTTCTTTTTCAGGAACCAGCTTGGCCCAGCACAGTCCCCATCTCTTCCTTGTATGGTCTTCATGCTTGCCCTTCCACTGGACTCTGTAGGTGGAGCGCCATTTGGCAGATAATCCTTGGCCGCCTGACCCACCGGGTTAAGAAAAGCAAACAAGTCAGTTAGGAACCAGTCATCAGCCAGCAGCCTCCTTTTGTTGTAGATAGAGGCCCTGTTTGAGATGCTTATCCTTCTAGAAAAAGAGAACTTCTGAAGCCCAGACCTTAGACAAGCGTTCCTTGTAAGGGGGGGTGATCTGTGAATAGGCCAAAGGGCAAAGGAGACGTCTTTTTCCTCTTGAAGACAGAGTGCATCGCTCTTGTCTCATTTTCTTTTTCTTTTTCTTTTTTTTTTCCTTTTCTCTCTCTCTCTTTTTTTTTTTTTTACATTTATTTATTTTTGAGAAACAGAGTGAGACAAAGCGTGAGTGGGGGAGGGGCAGAGAGAGGAGACACAGAATCCGAAGCAGGCTCTAGGCTCTGAGCAAGCAGTCAGCACGGAGCCTATTGTGGGGCTCGAACCCACGAACCGTGAGATCATGACCTGAACTGAAGTCGATGCTCAACCAACTGAGCCACCCAGGTGCCCCTTGTCTCATTTTCAAATGGCTTCGTGTCCCAGGAAAATCTTAAGAACTCCTTGCCTCCTTTTCAGTCTTGGAATTCAAGTGTGCATTTCCTGCCGCTCAGTATTGCTTGGCTCCCTGTTTAATGGCCCTTTCCTAAATCCACCCCCTGAGACTTGTCTTGCAGTCCTGTTTCCAGGGGCTTCAGCTGTGCCGTCAGCTGCTAAACTTGCTTTCTGTGCCACCGGACAAATACTTACTCTGGGGAAGCCTCTGTGACTGTTCCAGACAGAGGATGACAGGGTTCCAAGTGCATAGTGTACAGCAATACTAACCTCAAGCCCACAGGCTTGAACTCAGGCGAGGAAAATCACCAGAAGGGGAATGTTGCTTTATTTGATTTAATGGCTTACTTTCTACCAGCTTAAAGAATATTATCAGCTTGTAAGTTCTACACATCAATATAATCAGTATATTATTCCAGTAAGTGCCAACACAGTTGTTAAATGCTTGTGTCGAAGTTATTGTGTGGTAACTTCTTGGGGTTTTTTGGCTGTTCTCTTAAGTCGCTGATTGGCGCAAGCCAGGGTTATGTCCGGTCTGTGAGGATTGACTCATTATGAATCTTATTTTCATGTGTGGTGTGTAAGGTCTGCCACTTTGGTTTTATAGTCCTAAGCAGCATGAAGATCTATAAACAAAAATTAACTCACATTCCACCTCTGGGGTTTGGTGGGTTTTGTTTGTTTGTTTGTTTGTTTGTTTTGTTTTTAAGGAAGTAACCTTGTGGACAGTTTATGCCTAATTTTGCCTTGGGAATTTACCCTAAATGTCATTAATTGCCTGGAAACACCTTCCACTGGAAAAAGTATGTATTACTAACTACTCCACGTGCAAGTTAATAGCTGTATATTTTAGCAAATTCTGTGACTTTCCAAAGCTAAATCTCCCATCTTCTTGCACTGTTTGCTTGCCAACTTTCTAGCCTTTAATCTAAAACTCAGGAGAATTCATTGGGTCCACTGGTGGCAGAGACTCTTGGGCACAAGTAGGTTCATTTGTTTTTTTACTATTTATTTATTTTTGGAAGAGAGCTAAAGCACAAGCAGGGTAGGGGGAGAGAGAGAGAGAGAGAGAGAGAGAGAGAGATTGAGAGGGAGAGAGAGAACCCCAAGCAGGCTCTGCACTGTCAGCACAGAGCCCAGTGCGGGGCTTGAGCTCACAAACTGTGAGATCATGACCCGAGCTGAAATCAAGAGCCGGCCACTTAACTGACTGAGCCACCCCCATGCCCCAGGCATAAGTAGGTTCTTAACTGACAAGGAGGATAGCAGGGTTCTATTTTAACCCAGTCATTCCCAATTTACTCTCTTTTCTCTGCCAACATGGACTATCTCTCAAGTGTTACCATTATGAATTGTTGAATGGGGATCCATGTGCTGGGCAGAATCCCAGGAGGCTTCTCCTGGCATGTGCCAGTGCCTTTCATTTCTTCTGAATTGTGCTCCTGAATTCTGCTGCTGGCCTGTGTTTAATGTCACAGGAGAAACGGCTGTGCCTTTTAGATGTAGCTATTCATTTACATCACGTTATCTCCTTACTAGGTCCCCCGAGATACTTTTTCTCCAATATTCTGTAATAAATAGTTATATTTTTGAGCAGCTGGTTTGTTTTTTTATCTTATTTAGCCTGTACATTTTACTATTCCTTCTTTGCATTAGCTAATTGGAAGTTCAGAGCCCAGTTTGCAGATTGGTTCTTGAAAACTGTAGCACAGCACTGTCCACTAGAAATACAATGTAAACCACATATGTAATTTAAAATGTTCTAGTAGCCACATTAAAAATATAAAAAGCCTCACCCAGGTGACTCAGTCCTTTGAGTGTCCAACTCTCGATTTTTAGCTCAGGTCATGATCCCAGGGTCATGGGATCAAGCCCCACATCAGGCTCCATGCTGAATGTGGAGTGTGCTTAAGGTTCTCTCCATCTCTCTCTCTCTCTCTTTCTGCCCCTCTTCCCTGCTCTCTTTCTCTCTAATAAAAAATATATATGCACACACACACACACACATATATATACGTACATAATATATGTAGCACCAAAAAAAAAAACCAGTGAAAATAATTTAAAAAAAAAAACCTGTATATCTGTTTTTGAGAAAGGTATCACGCAGGGGTAGGGGATCAGAGAGAAAGAGAACCCCACGCAAGCTCCTTGTTTTTAGCACAGGGCCTGACATGGGGCTCAATCTCCCAAACTGTGAGATCAAGACCTGAGCCAAAACCAAGATTCAGATGCTTAACTGACAGAGCCACCCAGGTGCCCCCACAGTGAAAATAATTTAAAAATTTTTATTTAATCCAGTATATCCAAAACATCACTACTTCATTGTTTAGTCAATATAAAAATAATTATATTTCTCATTTTTGCACTGTCTTCGAACTTAATCACTTTGGACTACCCATATCCGGTTCTTTCTAGATGCTGTCTGGGGGCTGTCCAGAGTGTGCAGGTCCCACAGAATCAGCCTCCAGGAAGGTAAAGGCTTTCCCTTGGATTTAAGTTCTCTTCTATATCCATATTTACCCTTTTTAATAATCTCACTTGTACATACACCAAGAGATTAAAAACCTGTTACCTTTTCTAAGCCCCTTTGGTCAATTTTGGAACAGGAAATAAAACTGTTTTTCCAAAGGAGATAGGAAGGGCTGAATGCATGTACACACTTAGGCACATTTGTTTGCAGAATGTCTGGAGGAGGAGGGGTATGTTTTTCCTCTTTCCCCATCTTTTGAGCAGGGTCAGGCTGTTAGGGTCGGGGCAGAGCTTGAGCCTACACCTCTTAATTTATTCATTTTTCTTGGAGAAATTCAGGGAATGAAGGAGAGACTGTGGTGAAAACCAGGGCCTCCCACAATCAGTTAATATGAAGAATGTTTTTTTCCTTTAAGGCTTTGAGAGAGGATCTTAGGTTTTTTCAGGATTGTCCTAGTTTCACTGGCCGTGTCCCAGATTTCTCTTGGTGAACTGACAGTGGGAGGAGTTTGGTTCTAAATGTGCATCAGAATTAAGAAGGACCTCCCACCTGTCACTTCACTGCTGCTTACCGTTCTTCCCACAGAGCGGTCATGTGAGTCCAGACCAGTGGGAAGGAAGCCATTGTGAAGTCACTCGGTCTGTGTTAGACTTGCTGTGAACTTGGTCTGCATGTTGACAAATGACAAAGAATTCTTTGCTTTCTTAGCGATTGCATATGTTTATCTTGTACTTTAGTTGGTATAAACGTGTTTTTGCGATTACGTGCGTCTCTGTAGAATTAAATATCTGTTTTGCTCATCACTCTTCTCTCAAATTATACTTATCCTTTAGTTTTTTCAAATTTTTTGAAAAATAAAAACATGTGTCCCCATATCTATGTAGAGAAATATAGGGGCGCTTGGGTGGCTTAGTCGGTTGAGTGTCTGACTTTGGCTCAGGTCATGATCTCACAGTCCGTGAGTTCGAGCCCCGTGTCAGGCTCTGTGCTGACAGCTCAGAGCCTGGAGCCTGCTTCAGATTCTGTGTCTCCCTCTCTCTCTGCCCTGCTCATGCTCTCTCTCTGTCTCAAAAATAAATAAAAATATTAAAAAAGAGAAATATAAAAACAGTCTTTAAGAAAGGGAGGTGTCTGGGTGGCTCAGTCGGTTGAGCATCCAACTTTAGCTCAGGTCATGATCTCATGGTTCGTGAGTTCGAGCCCCTCATTGGGCTCACTGCTGTCAGCGCAGAGCCAGCTTTGGACCCTCTCTCTGCCCCTCCCCTGCTTGCGTGTGCGCTCTCTCTCTCTGTCTCTCTCTCTCTCTCTCTCTCAAAAATAAACATTAAAATATTAAAAGTAATAAGAGAAAAAAATTAATAGGCGTCAAGTGGATGGTTCTTGTGAAAGAAAGGGAGATACCCTCATTCATAAAATCATCTTTTATTGCTGCGAATATGCGTGTTTTATTGATTCTTTTATGTTTAAAAAACTTCAGTAATTTGTTGAAGACCATCACTCTTATCAGCTATTACTTAGACATCCTCCCTTTCCTAGGTGGGAAGAATACTCCTTCCTCAGGCAGAAATCTGTCTCAGTACAAACCTCATCAAATCTAGATTGTCTGCTTCCCTCCACCCCCCCCCCCCCAACACACACATGGTGTAGGTACCTGTAAGTCTGCTGTGTGGTATAGATGTCGCCGAAAGTCTAATTACTGTCGTTACTTTGCCGTGTAGTCTTTTCTGTTTTGTCTGCATGACTGTGTTTATAACTGTGTACTTTGTTATGCTGCACTCATAGGGTGACACAGAGAAAGACCATGATAGCAAGAAAGCCAGACTGGAGAAAGAAACCAAGGCACAGCCATCATGTTCATCTTCCCATAAAGATTCTTCTAAAACAAAGTGAGTATAGAGATTAACAACAACCTTGAAAGGTGATTGAGTCTTCCTGGGTCTTGACTGGGCAAAAACATTTCTCTCTTGCAGTAGGAGTGGATTAACACACACGTCTAGCTCAGATGTGCAGATAGGTTGGTTTGATGTTGCTTTCGTCCATGGAAAAGGACCTTTTAGGAATTAGCAATTCACTGAGCAGCAAACTTGGGTTTATCAAAGGCATTTTAACAATGGAAAATTTCCAGAACTTCTGGAAACAGCTTCTTTCTAAAAGCATTTTAAATAAAAACTAGGAAGGTGCTGCTATTACTCTACTCTTCAGAATTGGAAACCAAGGCACAGAAAGAAGATGACTTGTCTGTAGTCACAGAATTCTTGAGAGATGGAACCAGCACTTGAACTCTGAGAGCCTGGGTTCAGCGCTCTTTCTTGAAGCAATTACTAGGAATGCACATGCCTGCTCACTATGTCTCTTGCTTTGGAGAGAGAGGGCCAAAGGGAAGGGGAGTAGTTCCAAGAAGGTATGAATATAGAAAGTAATTGTTATTCACTCTCTGGTTAAGTCAAGAAATCGCTTCCCAACAGGACTTGGCAAAAGAAAGTGCATAGTGTCACTGGCTGGGAGCCAGCAGAGATTTGAGAGGGAGTCAGGGAGGGAGGGTGAAGGTGGCAGCTGGGCTTGCCCACTTGTCAGAGAAAAATACAGGTTGGGGAGTAGCTAATAAAACTAACTGGGTTAGGGGAGGTTAGGATCTCTGGCAGGCTCTGCAAGCTTAGTGACAAATTCCACCACTTAATCCATTGTTCATAGATAGAACTAGATCTTTCAAAGGTACCAAAAGTCTCTGAAATTTGGCCTTTCTAGATCTTTCAAAGGCACCAAAGTCTCTGTAATTTGGCCTTTCTACAAGAATGGATTTCATGGTCTGATTTCTTAATTTTTGGTGTCAGCAGCCATTTATCTTACAACTAAACAACTAAGTTATGTGGTTTGTGTTCTTCCTTAACTCAATTTTGAGTGGTGTTTCTTTCCAGAACACCCAGGCCCTCCTCTGAGCCCTCAAAGAAGGAAATGCTTTCCCCCCAACTTGTGTCCTCCTCGTCCTCGTCCTCATCCTCCCAGAAGCCAGCCAAGCCTGCACAAAAGAGGCCAAAGCGGGAAGCGGACCAGGACCCTCCCCAAAGTGCCAGTAGTAGCAAGGGCAGCCACAAAGACTCCTCTGCTCCGAAGCACAGAAGAGTGGAGGGGAAGGGATCTGGAAGCTGTACAGAGCACAAAGTAAGCAAGGGTTGCTGGGACATAGGGAACGGAGTCCATCGATACATCTTTAAATTCCCAGTAAGAGAAGTTCCCAGTGGTGGTATTGCAGTGAGTTGTGTTTAAAGTTCTACTTTTTAGAGGGAGAGTAAAAAGATGGTTAATAGTCCATGTAAGTTTAGATATCAGTTTATTCATCTTAAAGTGACTCAGAGGTTGAAAAATCAGAATCAGTTTTTGTGTTAATTTTCTCTCAGGTGATTTGCAATAAAAATTGGTTACTCTGGTTAGTTCTTGGTTTGGATGTTTGATGTCAAATACTTTCACTGTTGGTTTTAATGGGACAAAATTAGCCACTTTTCAAATACAAGTTCTTCTCTTCCCACTAACCTGTGTGTGTGTGTGTGTGTGTGTGTGTGTGTATTGACTAAGAGAAAATGTTATGTTTAGCTTTGTTGAATATCTCTTCTGGACATTCTTGTCTTTTTAGTCCTCAATATAATCAGAACCTACAGTGTCAGTCGAATCTAGCCGGGAAAATGCTAAACCAAGCTAAACTGTGCAGTGCTTGATTTCATCTTTTTTGAACTACTATTTTGGTCTAATTTAGAGGGGTGGTACCTTTAGGTCAATGGTTTTAACTGTTGGGAGTGTGATCGGTATGATGATTTTTTTAAAGGGATCTTCTGGAGATACTGCAAATCCTTTTCTAGTGCCTTCTTTGCCAAATGGTAATTCTAAACCAGGGAAGCCTCCAGTGAAGCTTGACAGGTAAGACCCTGGATGCTCACTGCTCCTGCTTTTTTCACTTTCCCTCTGCCCCTTCTCTGCTGACTCCCTCCTCTGCCCTCTGTCTCCTCCCATTGCTTTCTTCCCTCTTAGTCTTAAGTCCTCTTGCCCCCAGTAGTAATTTCTAGGTTCCTGTGACCCACCCCTGATCTTTGCTTCTCTTTCAGACAACAAGCAGATTTTCACATGAAGGAGGCCAAAAAGTTGAAGCAAAGAGCAGAGTTAATGGTCAGTTTGGCTCTTCTTCCCTTTGGTAGAATGTGTTCTGATAAGTTATCTGTAGTTTGCCATCTCATTGAACAGCGGGGGTGGGTGGGGAGGGTGGGGAGGGTGGGGACATTGGCCACAATGTAAGTGGGATCAACGGGGTCTTAAGGAACAAGGGGTAAAAGGGATTCTTAGTGAGATTATTTTCTCTGACTCAGTCTGAGCGTGGGCGAATATACAGTGTACCTAGTGACAACTTTTATATCTAAACGAATGGAAGTTAAATCCACCTGGTAGTGTTTGATTTAATGCATGAATGCTTCCTTGTGCCACTGAATGAATTCTTTGGATGTGAAAGACAAGTTCTGCTATTGAAAGTCTATGAATTTATGTTCAGCTTGAAACATTTCAAAAGGTGAGATAGTCTGCCTCCAAAATTAAAACCTTTGAGATAGTAACCCGTGGGAATGCAGACCAAAGGCTGTTAGGTAAAATTTTAAGATGAAGGTAATGATTATACTGTTGGTAAATATGCTTTTTAAAAATGAGCTGTCTTGGGGCGCCTGGGTGGCTCAGTTGGTTAAGTGTCTGACTTCGGCTCAGGTCATGATCTCATGGTTCATGAGTTTGAGTCCTGCGTCGGGCTCTGTGCTGACAGCTCAGAGCCTGGAGCCTGCTTCAGATTCTGTGTCTCCCTCTCTGTCTGCCCCTGCCCTGCTCATGCTCTGTGTCTTTCTGTCTCGAAATAAAAAAACATTAAACAAATTAAAAGAAGAGCTCTCTTTACCCAGTGGCTGTTGGGACTTCTGGAAAGTGATGCTTTGTGCATGTGCAATTAAATGTGTTTTTACATTTCTGCTGTAGTATAATTAGATAATGTTTGCCCTTTGTTATGTTGAAACATCTGAGACTCTGGGCCTTTTGTTTAACGTATTCTCCAGACTTAAACCCCTGCCAATACCATATATTGAACCTTGTACCACATGGGAAGAACATGGGTTGCCTCTGTTCTCCCACATACAAACCGACCCACACATTCCAGAGGCCCATGGGGATCGCAGTCGGACCAGGCCGTGGTGGCCACTGAGATCCTGGCCTGGTGCTCTTCAACCCCAACCTAGACATCTCTGCTCAGACTGACTGCCTAGGGAGGGCTGGACTGAGACCCTTTTATCAGCCCCGTTCACCAGGGCAGTATGTTTATCAAGTCCTTACTATGCTGGGTGCTGTAAGGGGATCAGAGACAAGCCTCTGTAGACCGATCTCCAAAGCTGCCCTGTCACTAGGATGGCCTGAGTCAGATTAAGATGTCTGACTCTGTACCAAATGACAGTGTTCTTCCAGTCTCTGCCTTCTAGCTCTCCAAAGTTGGTGCCAGAACTGTCAGAACCTTTTGCGTTTTGTAAAAGAGCAAATATTCAGTACTTTGTCAGCCGGTTATCTAAAATTTGTCTTGGCAGTGGATGCTTTCAGCGTCCCTTCATTACTAGATCCCTTCATTATTCAAACAGTAGTACAGGGAACTTTGTTTTTCTTTTGCTTTTTATTTATACAGTTGCACATCTTCTTTCTCCCTACCTAAGCTGTCCTTATATCCCCAGTTGCCCCGGATAGTCCTGATTTATACCTGTTGAGTCTCATTTTAATAAATAGCAGCTCATTTTGCTGTGAAAATATGCCGGTTTGGACAAAAACCTGAATGACCAGCCTCTTTGTAATTTTTTTTTGCAATATTCTTTTAATGGCACAAGGTCTCAACTAGGTCCATTTTGGATTCCAAGGAGTTAAGCTCACAACTGAATATAGAGGGGTGTATTTTATCTCCACATTGGAGTCACTGTTGAGTAGGGAAGTGTGAATACTACTGCTGGAACACTGTCTCCAGAGCTCCACAGGAGCCGGCACAGGAATATTTGCGTTAATGGCCTTAGAAAATAGTTACCTCAAAGAGGCATCTTGTTTTGCTATAGTTTCTTTTGTGTATAGGCTAAGGCCAGTATAAATCTTGGAAATTCCGTGAAGGAGTTGGCATTGAATAAATAAATTTCAGGAGTTAAATTCTTACCACTGAAGCAAACCATTAAGCCTCTACTGCTGATTCACTGGAGCTTGCCACTTTGATCTTTATTCTGTCACTAATTTTCTGAGCCTACCTGCTCTAGAAAAAGTATTTTAGAACCAAGTTATATAAAAAAAAAACAAACAAACAAAAAACTTCTTTAACGTTTATTTACTTTTGAGAGAGAGCACAAGCCGGGGAGGAACAGAGAGAGAGAGAGACACAGAATGTGAAGCAGGCTCCAGGCTGTCAGCACAGAGCCCAACATGGGCCTCAAATCCATGAACTGTGATATCATGACCTGAGCTAAAGTCAGACACTCAACTGACTGAGCCACACAGGCACCCCAGAACCAAGTTATTTTAAAACTTAGTAGCCCCACACTATCTTTCTTTGCTGATATGTCACCATCTCCTTCCACTCCACTTGCATCTTCGCTGTTATTACTTCTTTTTGAACGTATCACATCGAAAGCCTTGGCAGCAGCTACAAACTTGGAAATGTCATGTTAATCAGTTGCTCTTATGACATGTGGTGCAGATGCCAAGTGTAGAGAAAAGGCTCTGCTTATCACAGCCTCACAGGAGCTGGCTGCGCTCCAGTGAGGGGGCATTAAGTGACACAGTATGCCTTCAGGTTTGGGTGACCACCGGTATCTGATTTCATTCATAGATTTCTGCTTGCCCTTTAAGGGACTCTGCAAGTTTATCCCTGCTAGCCTAGGGGATAGCCTTGTGCACTGAACCCTGACTTCCAGAGAAGTTGGGATAATCTGTTTGGCTGTAAAATACATAAAACGATTATTGTTAGACATAATATCTAAGATGCTCATAAACCGTAATGTTTTCTACTGCTTATAAGATAAACTTCAACACATAACAAAGATATTTGTGTCTTCATCAGTCTAGATGTGTAGAAAAATCTATTTCCCAAGAAAATTATGTAATGAGTAATTGCACACTAACAGCAAGGGGACTTATTGCCTTGGTTTGAATATGTAGTTTAAGATTTTGAGAGAACAGTCTTAACAACATTATTTTCATCTTCCTACCAAATTTTTGCTAAAAGAAAGTTTTCAGCGGGTCAGAGCCAGCAGGCTTTTTGGTTATCATTTTGAGTTCACCCTTTTCCCTGGCCATAAGTAAACTAAGACAGTTGGAGGGAAATGAAGGTTAAAGAATGTGTTTGAGAAACTAAACAAAGGTCTAACAACGACCATGTTCTCCTCCTGCAGACAGACAAGGTTGGGAAGGCTTTTAAGTACTTGGAGGCCGCCTTGTCCTTTATCGAGTGTGGGATCGCCATGGAGTCGGAGAGCCCGGCGTCCCAGTCGGCTTACTCGGTGTACTCAGAAACCGTAGACCTCATTAAGTAAGTGCCCAGTCATTCTGCCATCTCCCTAAGTACTTCTCTTTCCTCTCCTTTATTGCTTTAATCCATTTGAACTTAGTATGAAGACAACTTAATAAAGGGGAGCCTTAAAAAAGTAACTGATCCAGGACCTCTTCTTGGAGCCCAAACTAAGGGTGTAGCACTTCTAGATGATGCGCTAGAGCAGAGTGACTGAGTCTGGCTCTCTCATTGTGCCAGGTTCACTGTGAAATGCCAGTCCTTTCAGGGAGAGGCTGGTTTTTCCAGTTTGGCTTTCTTATCAGCTCACTGTAAGCTCCCTTCCTTATCATCTGCATTTCGGCAGGGGACTCAGTGAGGACGCAAGTCACAAGTCTACGTGGTTTCCAGCAGGTAGACAGGCCAGGGAAGAGACATGCCCTCGCCTGCTTTTCTGAATGGCTTGAATTACTGCTCTAAAGCCTTGGGGTTTTTTCTGCGTGGTTTTCATGTCGTCACATCTTCAGGAAAATCAGAAAGCTAAGACAGACCTAGTAAAATGTCTTTGTGCCTGGGATTTTCTAACTGCTTTTGTTTAACCTGATGTATTTTTATGCTTTCCTATAGATTTATAATGTCATTAAAATCCTTCTCAGATGCCTCAGCTCCACAAGAGAAAATACTTGCTGTTTTATGGTGTGTACTTTTTTTTGTCTAAATAGCATTTGCTTTTGCCTCTTTTGCTGTTACAAAAAAGATTTTAAAATTTGCTTTCTTAACATGGAAATTATAATGAAAGGTGGAACAAAACCAGAAAGTAGTAGGAGGTGTGGTCAAGGGGTTAAACCTAGTGATAGTTACTTTTTATGAAAGGCATCTAGTGCCATGTTACCGATGACTCAGTAGATGGTTTGGTCTTGTAACTTCAATTATGTTCTTGTATATTTGTGTTTTTCCACCAATATTTACTTTTGCTGATAGTGTGAATAGTGTAGTGAGATTGTTAAGATACTCTTCCTAGTGTAGAGGAGGAAAACCCAGTGTGTTCTTTAGGCTATAAGAGATTAGATGGCTTTCTGTAGTGGTGATACTCGTGTCTGTAAAGTAGTAATGCTTCACTTAAACTTCTGTGTATGTCCACAGCATGCGTTGCCAATCCATTTTGAACATGGCGATGTTTCGTTGTAAAAAAGATATAGCAATAAAGTATTCTCGTGCTCTTAATGAACACTTCAGCAGTTTTTTCAAAGTTGCCCAGGCACCATCTCCATGCGTTGCAAGGTAATGAAGAGTCTAATTTAAATAATTTTCAAAATTGAGTTATTTCTTTAATTACTTCTTGCTTTTGCAACCATCTATATGACTTTGGCTTTGCAAAGATTGTGTACATCTGTGTGCTAATCTCCTTAAACTTAAATTATTATATTTCTACCTTTTTAAGGAATAGTTATAAGTCAACGTGTTGGCTTATTGAGTAATATAAAAAGATAATTACAGAGAACATAGGGTCTTTAGATTTGCCTGACAACAAAACAGAGGCAGAGCCAGTCAGAGCCAGTCTTTTCTCCCTCTAGATAGCATGTTGTCTTGGTGTTTCAGTAAACAAGAACAATCCAGAACTGTATGCCCTCCACCTCCTCTAGGATCTATGACAGTGATATTAAGAATGAAGAAAGTTCTAACTAAATTCACACATACACACACACACAGACACACACCCTACCCCACCTTGTGAACTGAAATCGTTCATCTGTACCATAATATATTGCAAAGCAATTTTTGTGCAGGTGTTTTTAAAATAAAGATAGAATTTTCTTCCCTGTAGCACTTGCCTAGTATTTTTAAAAATTTGGTCATACTCCTTGAAAAATTCCCAGTTCTGGTAAGTTTTGCTATTTTAAGTATCACCTAGAAGGTTGCCCCATTTCCAGCGCACTCAAGAGATTCCCATATGGCCTCTCAAAAAAAAAAGTCCTGATTGAGAAGTGACTTTGTATCTCTGAAAATTTTCATGACCCTCACCCCTGAGATGTCAGACACATTATTTGAGAGAACTTCAGTTTGTCCAGTCACTATATAGCAAGCCACCTCTGTACCAAACCTTGTTGTTAGGTACAGGGAGTATAGCAGTGAACAAAGCAGGCAGGAATCTCTGCCCTCATGGAGATTCCACTCTAATCTTTCAAAATGCACGCTCTCCTGGAGACACTTCGGGTCCCTACCGGCCCCCCGAG
Source organism: Herpailurus yagouaroundi (assembly GCF_014898765.1). Taxonomy (NCBI): domain Eukaryota; kingdom Metazoa; phylum Chordata; class Mammalia; order Carnivora; family Felidae; genus Herpailurus; species Herpailurus yagouaroundi. Next base: position 96,299,900 of record NW_024412376.1, on the reverse strand, counting down.
GGCAGACATACCCAGTCGTGAGGCTCCTGCCACTGGCCCATCTTCCCATTACTTTTTATGTGTAAGTGTTCTCCTTGTGTTTCGCATTTGATGCACATCAAGGTGCTCATTAACTTGTATGTGCAGGTATGCAGGCAAGATGAGAGCAAAGAGAAGACTGTGACTCCCCTGACGCATAATACTTCTTGCTCAGTCTCCTCAGAGGCTGTCCTATCCTCATCCAGTCATTGGTTCAGCAGATATTTGTCAAGAGCCCACTCTTTGTGCTAAGTGCTAGAAATGCAAAGGTTGATAAGAAATGGTCCCAGCCTTCAAGGAAGGAAAAGGAATAGATAGAAGGGTATAATGGGATGCGATAAATGCAATGGATAAATTGATAGGTAAATGCAAAGAGACGCATTCAGGTGGTGGCCGAAAGGAAGCCATGATGTTTCCCTAGTGTCTAGAAGACTGCCGGGTACAGAGTTTTACTCAGTAAATGGGGAGGATGAAAGAATGAATATATAGAAGGTCAGGACCATCTTCACAGGGAAGCATTGTCTTAGAAGTTGGAATTGAGGGTGGGGAAAAGGAGGACTTCTGGGCTGAGGGGGTAGACTGTGTAAATGGAGTAGGCATACTCAGAATCCAGATTTGCCTGCCTGATTCTGTGGAGGACACCTTGCCTCTGTCCTGTTAATTTCTCTATTGGGGGGGGGGGCAGGGTGTTGTATTTTATGAAATGCCCAAATATTGAAGGTAAAAGGGTGTCTCTGATCTGGTGGGAGCGATTGTCATTTTGGCTAATACACATGGAAACTTTGTAACTAGCACTGTGGTCCCAGAGACAAGAAATCCAAAATCTGTGGGTTTAGATGATTAACCAGTTCTCTTCTTCACCTTTCAGAAGTACAGGCACACCGTCCCCTCTTTCCCCAATGCCTTCTTCTGCCAGCTCCATGGGTTCCCAGTCAAGTGCTGGCAGCGTAGGGAGCAGTGGGATGCCTGTCACCATCCAAAACATGACATCTTCTTATGTAACCATCACTTCCCATGTCCTTGCCGCCTTTGATCTTTGGGAACAGGCTGAGGTCCTTACGAGGAAGAATAAAGGTAAATGGCTCTGCTGGTAATTCCTGGGGCAGGGGGCTTGGGAGGGAAGGATGTTGTTGGTTTGTATTTTATGTGCATTTTATCGAAGAAAAGGAAATGGGTAGGTATTTCCTCTTTTCACATTTTGGCCATTCTGCTCCATCACCTAGTCACAGTTCTTTCTTGAGCTCTGGTGGCATGGAGCCAGATTTCTGTGGCTCAATCTTAGCAAAATTAAGTTAGGAATGGTTTCGGCACCTTGCGCCTTCAGGAGTTCTGGCATTGTTATTTCAGCCTGAACTGAAACTCCAGCACAGGGACAAGGCAGGTGAAGAAGGAAAGCTCCTGGCCGTCTCCGGGCACAACAGATGGCGTGGTGTAACCTAAATACGGAGCTGCCTGCTTGTTTTCAGTGTGCGTTGAGAAAAATGGTTAGCGACAGCGGAAGAAATACGGCATAGTGAACATTCTTGAGACTCCTTTGAGAAGACAGCCCCTGGAGATATGCAAGATTTAGGAGACGGTATAGGGTGTGCTGTTAGACGGACCGCTCCATGGCAGTGCCAGTGACCACTAAGGAGATGCGTATATGTAAATGCCACATTAATGCCATTACATATTCTTTCCTGGCTGCAGGGAAAGCGGTGGCCAGCTGGCTGTAGCCACTTAATTTTCTCATAGCCTCTTAGAACTTTCTTTCCTAGCAAACAAATGATGCTTTTAACATGTTGGGATTGTTTTGTTTTGTTCTGATTCATGCATCTGCTGATCCAGTAGTGTAAATAGGGTATTCTCCAACACCAGCCACTGTGCCAGGCATTATGGATTCAACTCTAAAACCAACTCAGTTCTTTACCTTTCTGGTCTAGCAGAGGGGTGTGAACTAGCAGGCCGTTAGAGTAGATCGTGATTTTTTTTGCCATGATGAAGTACAGAATATTGCAGGGATACAGTTGCTAGAACTTTGACTCTTTATGTTTCCTGTATTATTTTTGTGTATGAAAATGTGTTTGCTTAGTTTTGGTTTTGCTTTGTTTGCAGAATTTTTTGCTCAGCTCAGCACAAGTGTGTGTGCCTTGGCCCTCAACAGCAGTTTGATGGATCTGGTGCACTATACAAGACAGGGTTTTCACCGGCTAAAACAAGCAACCAAAACACCTTAACGGAGGCCCAAGTTGATTTGATGGCTTGGGAACTTTTTTGCACATTGAAAGCCTCAAAAACAGTTCAGACGTTTGTCTCATCAGGACACCAAACCGAGAAGAGAAGCACCGTGAGATGGCCAGGACATTTGTCCACTTAAACTTTCAAGAACTTAAGTGATCATTGGTTGGACACGGTGGTTATGCAGGAGCAGAATGAGGAGGCTGGCCTCAGAGATGATCTTGCCTTTCCTAACTAAAGGACAGAAGTGCAATGTAGACTTAAGTGGGCGTATGAGTGGTCTAGAAACATTTCCATACTTTTTTTAACCAGCAGGATGCAAATTGCAAATGAAATGAGGAGAAGCAGTTTCAGCTCTGAGAGCAAGTTCATGTCATCTCAGTAGCCACCTTAGTCCATTCCCAGAAGGAAATTTTTTAAACAATGAATTTTGGTGTAGGGTTTTGTGGATGATTTTTTTTTTTCTTTTAAGTTTAGGGGGGGAAATACTTGTTTTGTTTAGTAAATTCTAATGGTCATCTATAAAGTGTAAGTTGTGAAGGACTCCACTGTACCCCACTTTCTGCCCATGAACAATCACTTTGATAATACCAAGTATTGTCATAATTTATAAAATTGAAGGCAACTCTCCCCCCTA
>NW_024412376.1:96258595-96296928 GCF_014898765.1 Herpailurus yagouaroundi | reverse complement strand
CCCAACCCGCCTGTTGCCTGGAGTACACCGCACGTTCACCCCAGCTCCAATTTCTCAGTCACTGCTGCAAGTCCGCCTACGCCAGAGCTGCGGAGGGAGGGGCTACCGCACACCGGGAAGCCATCTTGAGATCGCATGCGCAATGGAGGACGCGGCGCTGCCATCCCCACCACCCCGCTTCCGTGAAAGGCAGTCACCATTGACTATATTATGAATTTTCTACCTTGGGGAAGAAGGGAACCAACGTTTATACCTGACCAGATGATGGCTAAAGTGCTTTTTAATGTTTATTTGAGTAGAGCTGGAATTTGAGGTGCTGATCTGTGGTCTACAGTTATGTGGTAACTCATGTTGTCTAACCAACTCAGAATTTTGTCAGCAAAGAAAAATGAAATCTACTTCTTAGGCTATATTTTTCTGCTACAAATTATTTTATATTTATAGCAAAAAGTAGACTTTCTGAGCCCTTGATTGTCTAGGGTAAATCAACTCCCTGAGAGGATGTGGGGATTTGGGTGGTTAATTAGACTTAAAAAAAAAAAAAAAAAAGTCACCACATGCCTTCACTCCAAAGTGTTCTCAGTCAACTAGATTTGATTGGATTAAAGAGGAGCTGTGGCCTTCCCATGTGTTGTCAGTGCCATGTTATAGACATTTAACCAAGTTCATTTGGAATGACCTAGAATGAAAGAACACGATCAAAATTCCCACATAACCCTAAGCACAGATTTTTTTAATTAAAACTTTGAAGGTTATTGGAAGCATTATTTTGAGTGCAGTGTTTTTAAAAGCCAATTCTTTATATCTCTTTTAGAAGTAGAATTTGCACATGTACTAAAATTGAGGAGTGAGTGTTACCTCTGTAGTTGGTTCATTTTTCACTACCTTTATCCCATTCTGCCCCTCTACATTTTGTTTCCTACCAAGAATGTTTTGTCATTTTCGTATCATTAATGAAGAAGGGAGTAATGAACAGATTGAAGGTCCATATGAGGAATGTAAGTTTTGGTCTATCTTTAAGGGGATGTGTAGAGGGTGGGAGTCATGATTATTTTTCACATATGAACTGTGTGAAGCTGTTCCCTCAGTGTCTTATCCAACCTATTTTGTTACCAGTAGCTAGTTCAGAGGTTTGTTACCTCATGTTTAGGTTAAAGCCGGTGAATTACGGCAGTAGTAATACCTGAGCATAAGAATTTGATGTGTGATTTCGATGGACAGATTTGCTTTATCGATGTTCTAAAGCACGGCCATTTAACAAAACTTTTTGTTAAATGAACAGTAATTGCCTGGTGGGTTGTGGCATTGTGTCCATCTCATAAAATGTGGGAGACCAGACACCAGAATCAGCTTTATGTGATTATTTAATGCCTTTTTTCCCTTTATTCACTTGGCCTTCCCCCCTCCCTTTTACCCCACCATTCCCCAATGCAAGTCACCTGTCAGTTTGGAAGTGTGTGTTTTTTAGGACAGGTTCTGATCTATGCAGATTGTGTTGGAGAGAGAGAGAGAGAGAGAGAGAGAGAGAGAGAGAGAGAGAGAGAAAGAGTGTGTGGGTGTGTGTGTGAGGGCGTGTGTGGTCTTCCGGTGAAAGACAGTGCTCCTGTGACTGAAGACGTTTCTAAGTCGATTTCTCAGCCACTTGTAAAAAAAAATAAAAAAATAAACCTGATTGCTTTTTCAGTGGCCTTATTCCTTGTGTGTAGCGTTGCCCCCACCCTGACCTTTATATTAAAAATTTATTTGTCCCTTGAAAAAACATTAATTTGCAGAGATCAATTTGTAGTATTTTGATCATGGAATATTTCTGATTCTTACTGCATTGTATCTAAAAGAGGATTCCCAATGGCTACTTTTAAAATAGAGTATATGAAAAATAGTGGCTGATGAATCCTTAATGTTCATAAGGTCTTTTTCCTGTTACAGTTGTATATAGAAGTCTAAAGAATTTTTAAAATCGCTGCACTTTTTCACTGCATGCTTAAATTCCCAAAGGCAGATTTTTTTGTACTGAGGTAGATGGTTGAAAGGACTAGATTATAAAATGAGACAAATACAAAACATCTTAAGAAGTGAAAATCTTGCCTTTGGCACTACAGTTGTGTGTGTGTGTGTGTGTGTGTGTGTGTGTGTGTGTGTGTGTGTGTGTGTACACTAAGAAATGGAAGAACACTGTTTTACTTTTTAAAATGTTGAATGTTTCTTTCCTTTCTGGAGATAATTAAAATGTGAATCACTGAACTTGAGATTTTAGCCAGACTAGGGGCCCTGCTAAACAATGAAAAACACTTCACTGAAATTTACCAAATCACACTGGGTTAAGAATGTGAAAACACTCACCACATGCTGGCTGTGGTGAGGAAGTGGGGGTCCAGCAGGTATAGTATCAGGAAGAGAACTGCAATAGAACGGTTTATCTGATATACTCAGTACTGAATGAGACTGAATGAGTCTGATTTTTTAAGCCAAAAGGACCTTGATTTTATAGATCTGTTTTGACCAAAATATTTAGCCTTTTCCTGTAGACAAATTAGAACACATTTATATCCTTTAATTCCAGATCTCAGGCTGTTGAGAAGCTAACAATTGACCCCTTTCTGGCTGAAAACTTGCCTTAATTGGTACCTTAAATATTCATGTTAGAATTGGGAGCTTATTACTCTTGTTAGGTTTCCTGTCCAATAATTTTTAGAACTAAAAAGATTAACCATTATGTCCTCCAAAACGAACAGCTCTTATATCTGATAGATGAAAGGAGATGTGTGTGTGTGTGTGTGTGTGTGTGTGTGTGTGTGTGTGTGTGTGTTGTATGTGTTACATAAACATTCACACACACAAGAATATGAGGCTGGTTGAATTGGATATATTTATTGTGCCTTTGTTGACCAAACATAATTTTGAAGTAATGGTAATTTGGGGATAATGCTGTATTTATTTTGATACGGCTTTAAGACCTGTTAATGTGGGTCTTAAATGTTAATGTGTACCTTTGCTCTTCTGCTTCATGAAGTGTGATGCATATTTGTACACCTTAAGGTAAATGAATCCAATAAGGCTTGATTCCGTACCTCTTACCACAGATTCTACTTTTTTCTTAAGGATTTGTTTTCCCAGACACTACACAAATCTTTGAAAAACTTTGCCACTTCATCTACTACACTCTTTACTATCAATTACCAACATTTAAATTTTGCAAGAATATTTGGGCTTCTTTTAGAAACAAATGCAGAGATTTATTCCCTGGAAAGTGAGTTCTGCATAGTGGCCATGGAGGAGGAGTGTCAGGATTATGGCGGTACTTACTCCTTTGTTCCCTTTCTGTGGTGGGTTGCCTCTTTTGATTGTTTTTGGTTCTATTGAGAATTAATGGATGTAAGGTTTTTTCCTGTGCCTTTTTTATCTTCTGTCATTTTGTTTGCTGGAGGTGGACTGGCAGAATAACACGTCAGGGGATTTTCCTTCAAACATTGCAAGTGGTATTTCTACCGTATAAACCTCCAGTATGCAATCCAGTTGTGTTGGTTTCTTGGTGACTAAGAACGATGACCACTGGCCATGTTCTTTAGTTTTTGTGAGGAGTTGAAAAGCACCATCTACTTAAGGGAGCTGTGAATTTCCTGTCGTCCTAGGGAAATCACAATATGTTCCACTGTGCGCCAGATATCAACAGGTACTGTGATGGGCAGAAAAGTGCCTATATTTCTCTACCCACAAGGGCAGGAAGAAGACCTACAGCTCCCCGTGAGCCTAGATGGTACTATATTGGCCTGGAAGGACAAGGGAATAAGACCACTGGCAGCAAGGTGGCCATGCTGCTCTGGTGAGACCGGGCAGTGGCTGACCTAAGGAAGATAACTTGCTTTGCTTAAAAGTAGATGTTGAAGTGATGCTTAACACAGGCAGTATTAACTTCGCCTTTTGTTCAGGCCATCAACATGTATTGTTAAAATTACTGCACATCCCCCCTCAGATATCAAGTATACACTGTTCATGTTGGTGTGTGTGTGTGTTTATAGGCATGTGTCCCAAATCTTTTTTTTTTTTTTTTGGGTTTTTTTTTGTTGTTGTTGTTTTGTTTTTTTCCTGAATGTGATCATGTTTTGGATGATACCTGAGCAGGGTTGCCTTTTTTTTTTTTTATTTATTACCATTATATATTATATTATATTATATATTTGTTGCTTTCTTATAACTTTAGAGGAAGTCAAATCTTGGTATTAAAATTGTTTAAAAAAGAATAAAATTGTCCAGTTGATAAATGATCACTGGTCTAAAATATGAATTTTTCTTTAGTTATTGTGGAATAATGTGCCAGCTGTCTAGTCCATACAGTGATTTTGTATGTAGGATAGGGAAGCAGTGATGCTCTCAATGGGAAGATGTGCAACACAAGGGGACTCCATGTATTTTATCTACTTCAGCAATGGAACTGCAACTTGGGGCTTTTGTGAATAAAATTTAGCTGCCTTGTATAGTCCTTTGAAAGAGACGTGATCTGTGAAAATTATAGTTTTCTTTTTTTAGAAGAAAAATTTGCAAAAGATCTTTCCAAAGATACTGTGCCACAGATCTTTTGTTTGTTCTCTGTAATGAGGATTAATTGCTGTTTAAAAAAAAAAAACAAAAACATGTAATTGACTTGTTAATCTTCAAATTGTTTCCTTTTCACAAGAGGATCGAGCTGTAAAAAAAAAAAAATTAATAAAAATTTAGAGAAATTGTTGGGGTTGAATTCATGCTTTCCTTTTGCTTGAATAAACGAATTCCTAAAATTGCCATATATAATTACCATTATATAGCCAAGGCGAGCCTCACATGGTGGAATAACATGCCGTTGTTCACAATATGTATTTATTGTTAAAATGGGAACAGAAGTGGGGGCAGAGGGTGCTCATCCTTCCCTTTGGTTTATTTTCAAGAACTTCAGTCACACACAAATTAGCCTGATACCACCACTGTGGCATCTTTTCTTTCTGACCTCAACTGCCCGGTGCAATGGTGACCATAATTTGCCTATTTTTAACTTGTTGCGTGGACTGATTTGTATAATGTTAGTATTGAAAGGAATCTAAAGGCATATGGTCTGTCCTCCCTTTGTTACTCTGAAGGAGCTAATGTTTTACACCAGTGGTTTTAGAAAATCAGCAAGAACCCAGATACTGAAATCTGACTTGGCGAATTTGAATTCTGGCCCCTGGGTTTGCTATGTGTCCTTGGGCAAGTTGTTTAACCTCTGTGGGGTTTTTTCATTTATAAACTTTGTTGCTTTGGTATGTACCTAGTAAGATGGTGAGGATTGTACAAGAGGATATGGAGAGTGTTTAGCATAGTGCCTGGCATGAACACTCAAATTGGTGGCTCCTTTAATTTATTCCTTCCCCTTGCTGCACCACACTGCCCACAGCTACCCTCCAGCCTCAGACCTCACTACCCACCTCTTTTTCATTTTTTGTTCCTTAGGTTAGGTTGACCTCTACTTATATTGGTCCTAATGAATAGATACCCACCCTCGGCAAGCTTGTGGTAAAGTTGACAAGCAGCAAGAACTGGTAAGCATGCAATGGCAAGTGTGGGAAAAGGGAGTGTTTCATTAAGAGAAGGGAAGGGGTCTCTAGGGAAGAGCTCTCATTTGAACTAAGCCTGGAAAAATGGGTCATAAAATCTCTGGTTTTCATCTTTTTCACAAATGCTATCCGTGTCCTATCTTGTCCATTATAGATTATCAGTAGTGGTTGTCCGTTGCATGGTTGTACCAGTTTATTTAACCAACCTTCTTAGACATGGAGATTATTTCTAAGTAGGGGATATTATAAAGAATGCTTCCATGGGGCGCCTGGGTGGCGCAGTCGGTTAAGCGTCCGACTTCAGCCAGGTCACAATCTCGCGGTCCGTGAGTTCGAGCCCCGCGTCGGGCTCTGGGCTGATGGCTCAGAGCCTGGAGCCTGTTTCTGATTCTGTGTCTCCCTCTCTCTCTGCCCCTCCCCCGTTCATGCTCTGTCTCTCTCTGTCCCAAAAAAATAAATAAACGTTAAAAAATGCTTCCACAACCATCCCTAAGCAAACTGTTTGGACAGATTCAGCACTTAATATTGTACTATATTATCCTTAGTATATGTGTGCATGTATATATTTATGCTGAATTAGATTTCAGCCCTAAAAAGTTGAGCATGCATTTCCCAGGACATTTTCCAATGCCAGTAACATGTTACCAACTAAGAAAACTTTTTCACAAACATCTGAAGTTCAGTTCATGTTAAAATTTCAGCATTTGTCCCTGAAAGGCCTTAGGGCTTATTTTTCAAACCAGGATTCAGTCAAGTTTCATGAGTAACATTTATTATATTAAAAACATTTGTGTGTTTCCACCAAGTGTCCTTTAATTCACTCCTCTAACTTCTATATTTCCTGGAAACTGGATTCAGTGTTAGAGTCTTGATTATATTTGAAAAGACTCTACAGAGTATGTGGTATACTTCACACAGTGTTACATCAGGAGACACCTAAAATCTCCATTGATGCTAACTTTGAGTGGTTAAGATATGACCACCAGAACGCTGTTGTAAATACAGGCTTTTCCCTGTTTCAACATCTTCCAACATCCAGTTATTTTAGCATGCATTGATAATCCATTGCCTTTCCGATTCTAGATATCATGTTTAGAAAATGCAAAGGGAGGGGCGCCTGGGTGGCTCAGTCGGTTAAGCGTTCAACTTTGGCTCAGGTCATGATCTCGCGGTTCACGGGTTTGAGCCCCACATCGGGCTCTGTGCTGATAGCTCGGAGCCTGGAGCCTGCTTCAGATTCTGTGTATCCCTCTCTCTCTGGCCCTTCCCAACTTGTGCTCTCTCTTTTTTTCTCTCAAAAAATAAACATTAAAAAAAAAAAATGCAAAGGAAAAAGTTACCTAATTTGATAGATGGGAAATGGTATCTTCTGATGTTTTCATTCAGATATTATTCCTGTGGTACATGGTTTTTTTCCCCGTCACGTACCAAGTGGCCATTTGCAGTGCATGGGTTATGTGACCAGTACCCCAAATCCAGTTCAAGTGTCCAATTCAGTAGATGTGGGGAAGGTTTTCACCGAAATCATGTAATGAGTTCACCATTAGGAAGGGTTTTGTTAACAGAGAGGATGCTGAGCAGAAAAAGGAATAGATGACTTCCCTTCAAGCTATTAATCTTTTTCCTTTTGACTTATGTATTTACGATATTAACCTCTCCTTATGTTATAAAGGTTTCCTCTCCAAATTATCTTGTGCTTTTCAGTTTTTATTAGGGCCCTTTTAAGCAGAGCTTGTTTAGTTTTAAGTAGGCCAACTTCTGCCAATGTCTTTGCAGTTTCTGCTTCTGGTGTCTTGAGGTATGTGTGGGCTGCTTCCCAGACCCTGAGAGGCTTTGTATTATTTAAAACCAGCAACAACTCTGAGGTAAGTAGTAATTTCCCTCAGTGGCCTTTTTAGTATTTGTATTAGCAAGTATTTAGGCACTTGTGGAGCCTGAATTATTTATATAGATATTTGTTCACAATTTACCAGAGTTGTTGGAAATGTAAATTGTCACAATCCAGGCTACTTTTACTTAGGACATCTAGGTGTTTAGAACCCTCCAGTCCATTCCAAACAACTTTGAAGCCCAGCGGTGTTTACTGTAATATAATCAGAATTTTATCTGCTGTCATTTTGGCTGTGCTTAGATAAATGTACCCGTCTAGTCTGTTTTGTCTTAGAACAGGACTCTTTTGGTGTTTGCGGTTTCCCTGTAGACCACACTCCGCTGAAAGCGAGACTGTAGTGAGACATCAAGGCTCTGATAATAAAGACCTGTGCCCTTCTAACTGACTGCAGGGTGGACCTTGAATGCTTTCTAAACAGACAATTCTATTTTAGCTTCAAAAGACCATGTGCTTGCTCTGGATAAGTGCTGTAAATCACCCTTCTCTGTTGCTGCAGCCCAGTCCTAACATCTTATTTACCTTATTTCATGTGTAGGCGGCAAAAACAATTATGGGTTTGTATCTCTCCACTGCTAAGTATTCCTATAAATTATCATCTAAGCAACAATACAAACAGGCGCATGCACACACATTTTTCTATAGGTACATACATGATTAGATGTGAAAAATGAGTTGTACTCAACTGCATGGGCCTTAGAAAAATGTCTTCAGTTAACTATTCAACTCCCTGCTTTTCTATTTTTGTCTTACAGTCTCTGAAGAAACTCTTCCTGCTGGTAGGACTTAGCACGCAGGATTGTAGTTGAGGACTTTACAAGCATCTTAAGGGAGTGATATGCTAGAGTGGCTTTGCAGAGCTTCCCAATCATGTAAATTATTTTGGATTTTTTTTTAAATCCTGTTTTCAACTGATCTACAGATAGGCCATTAAAAGAAATCAAATGAGGGGTTCCTGGGTGGCACAGTGGGTTAAGTGCCTGACTTAGTGCCAGCTCACGTCATGATCTTGCAATTTGCAAGTTTGAGCCCTGTGTTGGGCTCTGCACTGACAACTCAGAACCTGGAGCCTTGCTTCAGCTTCTGTGTCTCCCTTTCTCTCTGTCCCTACCTCCCTCTCCCTCCCTCTCTTTCTCTCTCTCACTCACTCAAAAATAAATAAACCTAAAAAAAAAAAAAATCAAATGATGGGGCACCTGGGTGGCTCAGTTAGGAGTCCAACTTTGGCTCAGGTCATGATCTCATGGTTCATAGGTTCAAGCCCCACGTCAGGTTTTGTGCGGACAGCTCAGAGCCTGGAGCGTGCTTCAGATTCTCTCTCTCTCTCTGCCCCTCCCCTGTTCATGTTCTCTCTCCCTCAAAATAACATTAAAAAAAATTTTTTTTTAATCAAATGACATAAAAGCATGTAGAGCAAAAATTACAAGAGCAAGGGCAGCTAGGTGACTCAGTCGGTTAAGTATCCGACTCTTGATTTTGGCTCAGGTCATGATCTCACAGTTCGTGAGATGGAGCCCTTCATTGGTCTCTGTGGGCTGTCTGCTGACAGCGTGGAACCTGTTTGTGATTCTCTTTGCCCCTCCCCTACTCGCACTTGCTCTTTTTCTCTCAAAATAAACGTTTAACAATCAACAAAGTCACAAGGGCAAACGTACTTCATCCATTTCCCTCCAGAGCTAATAGCCATTACTTTTAGTGCATCTCATTCCAGAACTCATTGTGCACTTATACGTTGTTTTTAAACATAAACTTGGGAGTATATTTTGATTCTTTTGATTTTATGTCAGTGTTTTTATGGTAATCCTATTTTGGATGCAATATATTGTGTAATAAGGATATATCTCCCTTTATGTAAACATTCTCACATTATGCATACAAGCCTCCCCTGGGCCCCTGCCCGTTATTCTGTTACAAACAGCTATACTGAGGAATCTTTCTTTTCTTTTCTTTTCTTTTCTTTCTTTTTTTTTTTTTTTTTTTAGGAATCTTGATAAACACATCATTGTGCATTCTTTTAAGTATTTTTACAGGATAAATTTTTGTAAGAGGATGTCTCGGTCAAAAGCGAAGTCAAATTTAAAATTTTTGATGTTACCAAACCTACTTCTCCCAAAAAGCTCTTCTAGCAACTGTGGATGGGTATACATTCTTTCCTTTTTTTTTTTTTCCTTTCATTATGATAGGTGTATTCTTTAATCCTCGCCTCCCCACTTACTCTCTGGTAACCATTAGTTCTCTATAGTTAAGAGTCTGTTTCTTGGTTTATCTCTCTACCACCACCCACCACCGCCTGTTTTGGGCTTCTTTCTTAAATTCCACATATGAGTGACATATGGTATTTGTCTTTTCTGACATTTCATTTAGCATTATATTCTAGCTCTATCCGTGTTGCAAATGGCTAGATTTCATGCTTTTCTATGGCTGAATAATATTCTGTTGTGTATACAACACATCTTTATACATTCATCAGTAGGCACTTGGGCTGCTTCCATAGTTTGGCTATTTTTGTTTGTGTGTGTGTGTGCGTGTGCGCACGTGGGTGTTTTGTTTTCTGTTTTTTGGGGTTTTTTTTTGGAGAGAGCACATGTATGCACACATGAATGAGTGGGGATGGAGAGGGAGAGAGAATCTTAAGCGAACTCCACACTCAGCACAGAGACCTATGCTTGGCTCGATCCCACGACCTTGGAATCATGACCTGAGCCGAAATTAAGAGTCAGACATTCAACAGACTGAGCCACCCAGGTGCCCCTATAGTTTGGCTATTGTAAATAATGCTGCTATAAATGTAGGAGTGCATGTATCCTTTTGAATTAGTGTTTTTGTATTTTCAGGGTAAATGCCCAGTAGTGTGATTACTGGATCATAGGGTAGTTCTATTTTTAATTTTCTTGAGGAACCTCCATACTGTTTTCCAGAATGGTTGCACCAGTTTGCATTTCCACCAAGAGTGCAGGAGGGTTCCTTTTTGTCCACATCCTTGCCAACACTTGTGGTTTTGATTTTAGCCATTCTGAGTGGTGTGAGGTGATATCTCATTGTGGTTTTGATTTGCATTTCCCTGATGATGAGTGATGTTGAGCTATTTTTCATGTGTCTGTTGGCCATCTGAATGTCCGTGGAGAAGTGTCTGATCATGTCTTCTGCCCATTTTTAAATTGGGTTGTTTTTGGGGTATTGAGTTGTATCAGTTCTTTAATGTTTTGGATACTAACCCTTTATCAGCCATGTCATTTGCAAATATCTCCCATTGAATAGCTTGTCTTTTAGTTTTGTTGTTTCCTTTGCAGAAACTTTTAATGTAGTCAATGGTTTGTTTTTATTTCTTTGACCTTAGACCTATCTAGAAAAATGTTGCTACAGCTGACATCAGAGAAAATATTGCCTATGCTCTCTTCAAGGATTTTTATGATTTCAGGTCTCATATATTTAGCTCTTTAATCCATTTTGGTTTTGTTTGGTGAAAGAAAGTGGTCCAGTTTCATTCTTCTGCATATTGCTGTTCAGTTTTCCCAACACCATTTGTTGAAGAGACTTTTTCCCATTGTATATTCATTCCTCCTTTATTGAAGATTAATTTACCATATAATTGTGGGTTCATTTCTGTGTTTTCTCTTCTATAACGTTGATCTTTGTGTGTGTGTTTATGCTAGTACCATACTGTTTTAATTACTACCGCTCTGTAATATAACTTGAAATCTGGAATTGTGATACCTCCAGTTTTTACTTTTTCAAGATTTCCTGGGCTATTCAGCATCTTGTTATTCCATACAAATTTTAGGATTGTTTGTTCAACTTCTGTGAAAAAGTGCTGCTGGTGTTTTGATAGGGATTGCATTAAACCCATAGATTGCTTTGAATGGTATAGACGTTTGAACAACTTTTGTTCTTCCAACCCATGAGCATGGAATGTGTTTCCATTTCTTTGTGTCCTCTTCAGTTTCTTTCATGAGTTTTCAGAGTAGAGGTCTTTCACCTCCTTGGTTTATTCCTAGGTATTTTATTCTTTTTGGTGCAATTGTAAATGGGACTGTTTTCTTAATACTCCATTGCTTGCACCTCAGAAAACATCATCTGTGAGCTGCTTACAATTCCCATTTCTTTTTTTCCAACCCTGTAGGAGGCAATGATCAACCCCTAAGTAAGTGAAACTGCATACATCATTGATACACAGGATTTGAAGCTCCATTAATCTTTAAAACATATTCCTTGTCCAAGCAGATGACATTTATCCTGGATAAAATGGAAGCTATGAAATATGGGCACAGTTTTGAGGATCTACGGAATGCATTTCACCATAGGTTTCTCTATGGCCTACAGAGATCAAATCCAAAATCTGTTACAGGTCAGTCCCCAGCCTCACTTGATTATTGTCCTAATAACCTGATAATTTGCTTATTTTAGATGAAGATAAAACAGCAAGGGAAGACTGATTTCTTATCCCCATGAAGTTTAATTCTATCCATTCAATAGTCTGAGTGATTCCTTTGTGTAAAGTGACATGCTTCAGAATGTGTGTAGCACAAAGTATAGGTAAAGGTGCCTGGCTTCCGGATGGCATGTCTCTTTTCCATCCAGGTGACAGGTTAACTTCAGATCTGATATTTTCCCATTCAGATAGCCATTGTCCTTGCCTCTGGCCCGTCCTAATATAGATGCTATTGTAAAACTAACACCCTGTAGCTACAATGTTCAGACTGAGTTATTTCAAGCTTGACAGCATGGCATATGTCAGTGTATCTATTAGGCAAAGGACAGCACTCCTCTTGTGTCTATGTATTTGTCCTGAATTCACCAGAGCAAAATGGAGCCACTCAGTCTTTTTCCCTTTCATTTACTACCTCCATGATACATCCCCATCCCCAGAGCCCAACAGACCTAGAAAATGAAAACATGGAGAAGGGGAAAAGAACATATGTTAAGCCACTTGTCCTGTATAACTTCCATAGTTGTATTTTTAAAACCACCTTCCAAATTAATCATTATTATCATGCATATGATCAAATTTAAGCTAAAGATGAGTAATTTATGGTCAAGCAGCTAGCAAAAGGTGAAACCCAGATTATGATACTGATTTGTCTGACTTCATTATGAAGAATTTTGCTTATGAGAATGAACTAGAGGAAACGTGGCTTTTGTTGTCGTTTTTTTTAAATAAGCTCTTTTAATGTCCTCTACAAACAGAATCGTAACACTCTTAACATTTAACCACTTTTGGATTATACTAGAGGCAATTAGTAAAATTGGATTGTGGGTAGGAATTAGGTTTTATAAAATGGAGCTCAAGGGGCACCTCGGTGCTTCTCTCTGCCCCTTCCCTGCTCTCATTCTTTTCTCAAAATAAAAACTTAAAAATTTTAATGGAGCTTGAGAAGGAAGTCCTGAGAATATGTAGTCACTAGACAATGACTAGCACAGTGGGGGATTTCCCAAGTCAGATGTTGCCTTACATATGCCTTGTAGATTTTATCCATTTACCTGAACCAGTCAGAACACGAGTACATCTCTAGTGCTTGCTGAAATATATAGGTTTTTTCCTTTTTATGAGGACATGTATTATTTAATAAAAAAAGTATCACTAGATTTTACTTTTTTGTTATAAACCTTTAAGGAAACTAGCATAAAACAAAAGTTTTAAAGTCATGCAAAGTAACTTCAAAGGTTAAAATCCCAACAAGTATGAAATAACTGAAACTGGCAACAGTGTGAATCCCCCCAGGGTCCTCGAAGTTGTACAGTAGTGGGACCAAGTAAAACTTTAGCTTAGAAACTGACAACTTTGAAGGCTGAATGCCTTGGCCCAGCAGGATGCGTCTCACTTTCATGATACAGTATCTATAAAATACAACCAGAAGCCAAAATAATAATCATCCTCTACCTTGTGCAAGTTACCTAAATGTCTGATACTATTTCCTACCAAAACAGAAAGGGGTTGAAATACATACTATCCTAAAGTCTATGAAATAGTAATAGTAATCATGTATTTCTGTTAAATTTGATGGGTTAAAATTTAGAGATACACAGACCTCACTAAAAGGACTACTGTCCTACAAAATCATCATCTTGGGTGAGGGGGAGGAGTACACATCAGTGAGCACTGCTCAGAAAATATGTAGAACACTTTAAAGCTGTTTGCAGTACTCGATGGGTAAGCATACACACACCTTACTATATGGTAGTTTTGTCCATATAAATAACTCACCAGGCTTAGCTCTAAAACACGTATTTTCAAAAGGCAGAGGAAAAAATAGTATGTCCCTATTAAATACTTCCAGTGTCTCCTTACGTTTGTTTTGGGCATGATGGCAGCATCACTGGATTAATGAAAATCTCCACATATTCTTTGGAAAGCGCTATTCATTATATCAACATTTTTGAAGTTCTAATACATGTTTAAAAATTGTATTCATCCCAGAATATTTTAATTCCCCTTTATATCCAGTGCTTAACCGAAAGTTGAATAAACTTTATCCTGAACCTTATATGCTTATATCCACCTCGATTGGAAACACAAGTGGACTGGACTATGGAGAATTACTGTGTACAAAAATGTCACAGATGTGTTTCTTCCTCTTGTTTCCACTTGACTGGGACATTAATCAGCCATGGCAAGACCCCTCCATTATATTCTCTACAGTTCTGTGTTCAGGCATTTGAGTATGCATATGTATTTTTGTGCATATGTACACAAATGATGAATCTCCATAACATTTAATGGATAGGTAAGGATAGTAAAATGCATTGTTAGCATGAAACATTTACCTAAAACACAGGAAGTTAGGGAAATTTCACATATGGACACTTAAAAAAAAAAATCCTGTTGCAATAAAACAAAACTTGTAGGTTCTTACATTAAACCATTAAATGTTTGGTTCTACTTCCCTAATTTCCTGAAGCCACATCTTTCATTACTTACCAAATATACATTCCTGTAAGTTAAGTAAATCCCTGGCCAGGTTCCTTCCTTGGCTCAACTTTTTGCTATTTTTTAATGTGCATAGTGCTCTCTCCTTTCAGCAGAGCCTAGAAGCCTAGGGTCAGCTGAGACCCATTCTCCTAAAACTTTACAACTCCCTACAGGCATATTTACAAAGTGTTACCTGAAAATACCAAGGAGCCACCAGACATTCCATTTGTGTGCAATTCATTAAAAAGAATTTACATTCATTCCACTAGTAAGAATTATTTACTTCTCTGGCTCTGGCTTGAAAGGATGTGGTAGGTTTGAGTCAACAAAACCGTCTCTGGCTTCTTCCTCCCCTTATTCATAGGCATTAGCCACCCTGCAGGTGTAAACCTGTACACCAAGAGATCTGTGTGCATAAAGAGGAGGAGATCTGAAGCAGAAAAGCTTAGGGTTTTGACTATAATGTACCTCTGGGGATTAAGTAAAAGCCACAACCAGCCAGCTCCTGAGGATTATGAATAGTGGTAATGAGGAAAACATTTTGAACCTGGGCCTCAAATTGCACTCGGTGTGCTAAGCAATGCAGGCGCAACATGAAATGAATGAATTTTAACAAGTTTTAGCTTTAGGCTTCTCATTAGGGCCCTTTTCCCACGTGTAATGTGCAGAATGCACCACTAGAGAGCAACCCTTTCCCTTAGGAAAAAAATATATGAATTTAACCACATGAAGCTACACCTTCACACCCAGTAGAATGGCTATAATCAAAGAGGACAACACACAGTGTTAAGGATGAAAAGAACCCAGAAAACTCAGACTGTGCTGTGCTGATGGGAATATAATATAGTACAGCCGCTGTGAAGAAGTTTGGTAGTTTCTTAAAAATTGTTACCATACAACCCAGCAATTCCACTTGTATGAACCTATGAAGATAAATGAAAACATGCTTATATTAAGACATGTTCATGAACACTCATGGCAGTGTTAAAAAACAAATGGAGACCAGCCTTGAAAATTCTCTGAACAGACAAAACCAGTTTAGTCATATAAACAAAACTTGATTTGGCTTACTTTGCAAGACTAACTTGACCTGGGTCATTTCTTGCTTATGCCTCTGAAAATAAGCAAAACTTGAACAGTTCCCAAAGTTGGTATGAAGTAACACACTGACCAATTCCCTATCATTTAAGAAAACACTAATATATTCTAACACTGAATAAACAGTTACTGTTTTCTCATTGTAAAAGCAGCTGCTTGATAACAAATATTCCCCTGAGTCTCATTCCACATATTGGTTTGAGTGTTTCTGGTGTGTGCATAATAAACTTTTACTAATTAACTGCTTTGGTGATTGATTGGTTTTACTTCTGTTATTTCTGAACTTCTGACATCTCCTGGCAAAAGAAGTGGGATCCAAAGACCCTGAATGTCTCCAAGGCCAGTGAACACATAGGTGCCTAGTACCCACAAAGCCCAATGAACTCACTGCTTTCTAGCTAACCCTGGAATTTGAGGGTAAGTCTCTTTGAGATCTGAGGTCTGCTCTTTGTGTTTTGAGTGCTCCAACTTTATTGTGCACACCTGCATTTTGCTTGTTGAGGCTTCTTGGTTAGTCACTCTGTGCTGTTCAAAGAGTGGGGGTGGGGTGGAACGTGATTCCCTGTGTTTTGAAACAGTTGTTGGAAAACAGGGCCTCTCACAGTTAAGACATTAAAGGTAAAGACGGGTTCCGTCTGGCCTATGGATGAGGCTCTTGTGCCTTTTTGGAAGATGGCTGATCTTTTGAAATTGTAGTGGCCACTTTGGGGAATTTTTAACTTAGATAGGTCCACCTTAAGCACGTTTAGAAGATTCCAAACCTCTCAGAAACCATGGAATGTATTCTTTAAATGGCATGTAGAAGCTTCTAAAAGACGAAAATGACTCCATAAAGAGCTCTGAAAAAAATCCTTACAGCATGCAAATAGTGTGTTTGGCCATCTAAGTAGGTACTGTTAATTTAGTCCACCTGCCAGAAACACAGTTTGTATCCAACAATTCTTTTGACTTTTGTACCTGAGACGTGGCTACAGTTTTCAAAACAAAAGCTTTAAGAACTTTTTGGATGTCTGTATGTTTATGTAGGTCTATGTATGTTACAGATAGGTGATATTTTTCTCTTTCCAGATGGTATTACCAAAATTGTAAAGAGCTCTATTTAAAGTGTTTTATCAAGATACTCTCAGAAGTATAGAAACTAACCCGTATTTTTTCAAGTTTATGATCTAAGATCCTTGATAAATACAAGCTAGTTTAAGTATGCTGGTTTAATAAAAGCAGGTATGTCTTCAACATTTGCCAAAAAATATGATAGTTGTTTATGTCTAATCCAAGCACAACTGTTTAAAGTAATAATTTAAAGTTTATACTAACTCTAACTGAATAATGGGTATTCATTGAATATCTAAATCATTTCCAAACTTACATTTAGCATTTAATGTTAATCTACTTTTGGCTTTTTAATTTTCTACAGAGATAAAAGATATTTGGGTCCATTAACAAACATGATTTGTGCCACAATGAAAAATCTACTACTTTAGAAACTGTGAAATATATTTGTAAATTTGCCAACCCACACTTTTTTTTCTTAGTTTTCAACTAGGAATTAAAGATCCTAACAGTTAAGAATTCTTATATATATATATATATATAATTAAAACTACTAGAAATAAAAGGGCTAAAAAGACCAACTGCATATGAAAAGAAGGTAAAGAAAACAATGTTTTGTGAATAAGGAAACATATGAAGGACTTTTGGTTTTTTTTTTTCTTTTTAGTAAAAAAATAAAAAGTAATTTTGTCCTAAAATAAAATGATTGTTCCAGAATAAGGAAAAAGGACAAAACCTAATTGGATATAGAAAGTTACAGAAGGTTTGTGAAAAGGGAATCTTGAGAAAGGAATTTTATGTGATCAAGCTTAGAATGGACTTGTTTTAAAAAAGACTTTTAATATCAGGGCGCCTGGGTGGCTCAGTCAGTTAAGTGTCCAAGTCAGCTCAAGTCATGATCTCATGGTTTGAGCCCCACATCAGGCTCTGTGCTGACAGCTCAGAGCCTGGAGCCTGCTTCAGATTCTGTGTTTCCCTCTCTCTCTCTCTGCCCTTCCCTCACTCATTCTCTCCGTCTCCCTCTCTCTCCCCTTCACAAATAAACATTAAAAATTTTTTTTAACATTTAATATCAAAAGTATACAGATGCAAAATTAAAATTTGGTTTTCTCTGTTGAAACAACCGTTTTTTTCTTAGATTATTGGTCTGCTCTTAAGAAATTATAAACAAAGTTGTTTTGTTTTTACCTTTATGTAATTTGCCTAGAAAACAGATTCTATGTCTTATGAAAATAATTTGTGGTTCAAGTCTTTATCAATCAAGTCTTTGGTGACTAAGAAAATAACAGAGTCTTCTTATTAAAAAAGCTAAGGGTTTTTCTTTGTTTTTACAACTATGACTCTTTCTGTATTTGCCTCTGAAATCTTTTGTCACTTTGGTTGAATGGGTAAGTATTATCTCACGGTGACTGATGATCCTATCTGATCAAATGTTTTAAATCTTCTGACATATTTGACAAACTTCCCTCAATCAAATTCTGAATGAAAAAAAATTATTTAGGCTTATTTTGGAAACATCAAATAAAATGTAATTGTTTAACCTTCTTAGATCATATTTCTGAGATATACATATAGTTCATTAAAATAATTCAGAAATTGTAAGATTTTTAAGAATTTCAAATATGTTAGGGCACCTTGGGGTTCAGTCAGTTAAGCATCAGACTTCAGCTCAGGTCACGATCTCACAGTTCGTGAGTTCAAGCCCCACGATGGGCTCTGTGGTGACAGCTCAGAGCCTGGATCCTGGTTTGGATTCTGTGTCTCCTCTCTCTGCCTGCTCATACTGTGTGTCTCTCTCTCAATAATAAATAAACGTTAAAAAAAAAATTAAAAAAAAATTTCAAGTATGTCCTAGTATAGTGTTATTAGTCATAATTTCAACTATTATCTTAAAATATATTTCACAAAAATAACCAAATTTTACATGTCAGTTGCATCATTGGGGGTTGTATATAGAACTCTCACTAGATCCTTTTTAAGTGGCTAATTTTAAGGCTTTTGACATTTACAGACAGTTGTTTTACTCTGATGGTTTTGCAGAAATGTTCCTGCAAAAATGCTTCATTTTCAAAGAAATTCATGTAAAAGACCTTGACAAGTCCTCCAAAATGCAGGCTTCTGACCATGTCCTAACAGTGAACTAAGAATTTCTAAAGCTCTAATGGAAAATTGATTCATAAAGCTGCTTACCCAAGGAGAAACAAAACAATTACAACTACATGAACTTATGAAAATGATTAGAATTTTTATGACTTCATTTAGAATACTGCTGGTTATTTAATGTTTTCCAGATTTAAAGGACCCCTTTTGCTCCTCTCTTAAGCTATCTATACCTTACAGCAATTTGGTAAAGGGTACATTTGCAACAAAGGTTGAAGCATTTAACCCTTTCTCCCCACCTGATCTCTGAATTTGGAAACTCTTATACCATTAGATATACTGCCACGAAAAATAAGAATATTTAATTAGTTCAATAAGAATCTGTTCTCTTTGTAACAGGACACAGCTGGATTAGTCATAGGCTTTTGAAAGTCTAGTCTGAGATTCTTTATGAAAAGTCCTGACAAAGCAGATTTAAAAGAGCCTATATGGTCAATCACTATTCTTGTTGTACTTGTGTAATTAGGCCAACCTCATTGAAATTAGATTTAATTTCCAAACAAATTAGCCTGTGGTTATCTCTGGTCATAATGGGGGTGATGAGAGAAATTACATTTCAATACTACACCTTTGTGGACACTGAATTGTAGTGCTATTGTCTTTGAGGTTTTCTTTTCTACCCATAAACTAGACTGGATCCTGAATTCTTCTAGTTTGCTCCAATATTTCCATAGAACTCTCCAAATACCTCCAGTTTCCTCCCACTCTTTTGACTAAGAATCACCTGAAACTAAAACTGCCCTTTTTCCAAAGCCATGCAAGTTAAAGCTGGACAACTAGACATGAACTTCAGAGAAATCACATTAGCTCATCTGTGGACATTCATGCTGCAAACCAGGAAAATCTGTCAGACTGCCACTGTTTGCCCTCACTTCCAGATGCTCTGAACCTAACACTAGGAATCTTCTCAACTGACCGCTCTCCAAACTCAAAAACTAAGTTTATCATTTGCTGAAACTATTAATCTTTGTCTTTCTTTTCTTTCCATAGAGCTGCATCTCATTAAATTACCTGTTTGCTCATATTATATAGAGGCCTAATTTGGGTAAAAGATCACCTAAACATGACAGGATGAATATAAGGAAGTTTTAAGTAATCATGAGGATGTGAATGCTAATACATCACATTGTACCTATGGAAACAAATGGGTTTCATTTTTTTATTCTAAGTGGTTATCTCTGCTGTGGGGAATTTTTCAGTCCTTGGTGGTGTTCTTACAGTCCTCATGTTCACCTCTCCAGTGCACTGTATACTCTTGAGGGTTTTAAATGCCTATCAGCAGGCACTCACATGACAATTATCATCAGACAGCTGGATGAAATCAACAATAACCACATAAATGATGAAAACGGTGACTAGATGACCCTCTAGTCTGATGACTCAACTGGCTGAAAACACTGAACATGTGATTATTTGGCCTGACTACATAATGGTGGTAACTGAGAATAATGTAATACTCTCAGACTGCTAAGAAAATTACCAAAACAGGGTGAATTGTTAAAATAAAACAAATGGAGACCAGCCTTAAAAATTCCCTGGACAGATAACACCAGTTTAGTCATGCAAAA
This sequence comes from Herpailurus yagouaroundi, assembly GCF_014898765.1. Lineage (NCBI taxonomy): Eukaryota > Metazoa > Chordata > Mammalia > Carnivora > Felidae > Herpailurus > Herpailurus yagouaroundi. The sequence goes on along the minus strand of NW_024412376.1, from coordinate 96,276,693 downwards.
TAAACTAAATGAAGCTTAGTTTGTAAGACTAATTGACCTAGGTCATTCCTTGCTTATGCCTCTAAAGTTCATAAGCAAAATTTGAAACGTTTCCCAAAGTTGATATGACAGAACCACTGACCAATTCCCTATCATTTAAGAAAACTCTAATATTCTAATCAATCACTGTGAAGAATAAACAGTCACTGCTTTCTCACTATATAAGCCATTTAATAATAATATCAATTTGATAATAATACCCCTGAGCCTCATTCCATGGTTTGATTTGAATGTTCCCAGTGTGTGTACAATAAGCTTTTACTAATTACTACTTTGGGGATTGGTGTTACTTCTGTTATGTGCAATGCTGCTGTCAAAAGTTCAGAAATAACAGCCAAAAGTTGGAAACAGTCCAGATGTCCACCATGTGAACTGATAAACAACAGGTGATATATGCATAAGATGGAATACTATCCAGCAATAAAAATGCTACAGTATAGATTAACTTTTCAGGTGAACCTCAAAAAATGTATACTAAGTAAAAAGCCAGATACAAAATCACCATATAGAATATGATTTCACCTATACAAATTTTTTTTTTAATTTTTTTTTTTCAACGTTTATTTATTTTTGGGACAGAGAGAGACAGAGCATGAACGGGGGAGGGGCAGAGAGAGAGGGAGACACAGAATCGGAAACACGCTCCAGGCTCCGAGCCACCAGCCCAGAGCCTGACGCGGGGCTCGAACTCCCGGACCGCGAGATCGTGACCTGGCTGAAGTCGGACGCTTAACCGACTGCGCCACCCAGGAGCCCCTCACCTATACAAATTTATAGATAGAAACCACATTACTGATTGGGGAGAAGTGGAGATGGACTGCAAGAAGTGCTCATAAGAATCTTGGGGGTAATGAAAATGTTTACATCTGGATTGTGGTGATATTGCCACAACTCTAAACTTACTAAATCATGAATTGCAAACATGGTGAGGTTCTATAAATTATACTCCAATAAATAAAGCTGGATCCCCAAAATTCACTGACTTAGTACTGTATTAGAATAGGTACTGAGAAATGAAACAAGGAGAAGGAAAACTAGAGCGCTATTAGCCTATAACACAAACAGCCACTGTATCATTCAGTCCTGAGCTCTGGTTTCCAGACAGGAAAAAAGATCATTGTTTGCAGATGAATGGGGGGAAATAAAGGAATTTATGGTCAGGTAAAAATTTTATTACTTTTGGCTAGAAGCCAAAACAAACATAAAAAAAAAAAAGTTGCAAGTTTCAGGCAGAATGCAATTATTTTCTGAATGAACACCAGTACTCTGGAGTCACATTTATGAAGGGATTTATAACATCAAGCTAACTTAAGGGTCTGGTGTATATAGAATAAGTGATAAACTTGAGACAAGAAGTGATAGACACATCTTTGCCAAGTAATGTTACATATTATGAATTATCCTTTATAAACTAATATTTATCCACGAAAAAACAGGTATGATAAATATATGGGACTAAAAACCTCAATCTGTTAAAGTCTACGAAGATATTCAACAAATTTTACAAAGGGCTCTAGCAGTAATAAGAGAAAGGTAAAGGTAAGTGATATCAACACAAAGCTATGCCCTTTTCTTTGGCTGTAGAATGGCAGTGGCCACATTCTACTTGTGCAAGTTACTAAAGACTAGATTTTTGTTTCAATTTTTTTTCCCCAATGTTTGTTTATTTTTGAGAGAGACACAGAGTATGAATGGGGAAGGGGCAGAGAGGGAGACACAGAATCCGAAGCAGGCTCCAGGCTCAGAGCTGTCAGCACAGAGTCCGACGCGAGGCTTGAACCCACGACCTGTGAGATCATGACCTGACCCGAAGTCAGGAGCCCCTAGATTTTTTTTTTTAAACAGAATACTTAATGAACTATTGAGACCTCATCAAAATAAAAAGCTTCTGCACAGCGAAGGAAACAGCAAAACTAAAAGGCAACTGACAGAATGGGAGAAGATAGTTGCAAACAACATATCAGATAAAGGGTTAGTATCCAAAATCTATAAAGAACTTATCAAACTCAACACCCAAAAAAACAGTGAATAAATGGGCCAAAGACATGAATAGACACTTCTCCAAAAAAGACATCCAGATGGCTGACACATGAAAAAATGCTCAACATCACTCATCATCGGGGAAATACAAATCAAAACCATGAGATACCACCTCACACCTGCCAGAATGGCTAACATTAACAACTCAGGCAACAACAGATGTTGGCGAGGATGCGGAGAAAGACGATCTCTTTTGCATTGTTGGTGGGAATGCAAGCTGGTGCAGCCACTCTGGAAAACAGTATGAAGGTTCCTCAAAAAAACTAAAAATAGAATTACCCTACAACCCAGCAATTGCGCTACTAGGCATTCATCCAAGGGATACAGGTGTGCTGTTTCGAAGGGACACATGCACCCCCATGTTTATAGCAGCACTATCAACAATAGCCAAAGTACGGAAAGAGCCCAAATGTCCATCGATGGATGAAAGGATAAAGAAGATGTGGTATATATATATATACATACATACACACAATGGAGTATTACCCACCAATCAAAAAAGAAGGAAATCTTGCCATTTGCAACTACACGGATGGAACTGGAGGGTATTATGCTAAGTGAAATTAGAGAAAGACAAAAACTCTTATGACTTCACTCAGATGAGGACTTTAAGAGACAAAACAGATGAATATAAGGGAAGGGAAACAAAAATAATATAAAAACAGGGAGGGGGACAAAACAGAAGAGACTCATAAATATGGAGAACATACTGAGGGTTACTAGAGGGGTTGTGGGAGGGGGGATGGGCTAAATGGGTAAGGGGCACTAAGGAATCTACTCCTGAAATCATTGTTGCACTAAATTCTAACTAACTTGGATGTGGAATTTAAAAAATAAAAGAAAAAAATAGAATATTAAGTAAGAGCTAGGCCCCACTTGGGGCTTGAGCTGAACCTTGAGATCAAAAGTCACATGCTCTACTGGCTGAGCCAGTCAGACACCCTCTGAAGGGCTCTCCCATTACTATTAGTGCTTGGATTAAAAAAATAATAATAATAATAATAATAAAATAAAATAAAATAAAATAAAATAAAATAAAAACTTTCAAACGCTTTCTAGATTCCCAGAAAAGCAAGGAAACCTCCTATAAGCAGGAATGGTAAGTAAACAGAAAAGCCATTGCCCTGAGGAAAAATGCCCTCAGCATTAGGATTGGGAGACTAAGCCTTGGATGACCAGTAAAGGGCGGAGCCAGGCCTGAGTACTCCATATTAGGTCTGGAACCACGAAGAGGGCTAAAGTGTCCCAGGGGCAGTTCCTGGCCTAGAGAAGCAAATGCAAAACCTCTCTGAGAGAACACACGCCCAATTTAGAACCTCTGGATTCCCATGGGTTTAACTAAGAAAGCATTCACCACACACAGAATGGCACCATAAGGAAAAAACCCAAAGACAGTAAACAGATTTAGAACCCCCGAAGACTTCAGATACTGGAACTACCAACCACAGGATACAAAGTTAACTGTGTTTGAAATGCTCAAAGAAACAAAGGAATTAAGCAAAAAGAATCAAAAAGCTTTAGGCCAAGCCTATCGAAAAAGGAATGAAATAGTACTTTTGGAAATGAAAAACATAGCAGTGAAATTAGAGATTCAATGGTTTAACAGCAAATTATTTTATTTCCATTTCACCTCTGTGTAAAGTCCCAGAAAAAGAAGTGATATTCAAAGTCCATGGTTGAACTTTTCTGAGCAGAAAGATCTACATGATGAATAATCCAGTGCATTTTAATGAAACTACAGATCAGACCAGATGAAAAGATCTTAACAGAAGAAAGTAAAAGGAGATACCATAAGAAGGAAAGGGCAGCAGTTGAGTTAAAACTAGAAAGGAAATCAGATAGTAGTGGAATAATAACTTCAAACTGTTGAGAGGAAAGTATTAACTAGAACCATACCCAGTAGAAGTATCAAGAGTAACAATAAGTATTGTGTACTTGAAATTTGCTAAGAGTGGACCTTAAGTGTTCTCACCAGACACACACATAAAGGTGTGAGATGATGGATGTGTTAACTAGCCTGGTTTTGATGATTATTTCATAATGTGAATGTTAAATTTTTAAAAAAGATTATAAGTACCCCCCAACTTTGGGCTCAAACTCACAACCCAAAAACCAAGAGTCACATAGTCTACTGACTGAGCCAGCCAGGTGCCCCTATGTTCTACAGTTTAAATATACAATTTTGTCAACTACAACAGAGCTAAAAACAATATTTTAATATAAAAAAGGCAGTAAAATGAACAAAAACCCAAGCAGTTACTTGAACTTCCTTAAAGTCACTTCCAGAAATACATCCTTTAGAAAACAAATTACCTAAGAAGGCATGTCTGAGATACTCAAAAGAAAAATGATCAAAGTGAACTCAAATAAATATTAATGTTTAAATGTGGGTTGGGTAACAACTAAAATACTGTATAACAAAGGTTGGAAGAGAGATGATGAATTTTACTGTTCTAAGGCCCTCAGTGTTCCAGGAAAGCATTTAACATACTAGTTAGATGTTGAAGATTTCAACACATTTAAGGTTAACTACTAAAAGAATACAAAGGTGTGGAGGGGAAACACAAAAAATCATTGAAATGAAGGCAAAAGTCTTGGACAGAAACTAAAGTGCTGGTGAAATTTCTGACCACTTAATCTGCTCCCTGCCACTCTCCTACTTCCCCCACCAAAAACACACAGGACAAATATGGATAACAAAATTAAAAACCTATGTACAACATCCTAATTAAACTACATGTTTCAGGAACCCCAAATTCGAGCAGATAGAAGACCTGTGTAAATTAGAAACTGAGCAAGGAGAAAGCAACCAGGTTTGTGAAGCACAAAAGCAGAAACAAACTCACTGGAAAATTCAGGGGACTAGATAGCTCCAGAACAGCACTAAAACTGGATAGGGTTATGCCTTCTCCAATAGCAAGTGAGAGTGCAAAGGGTCTGAGGCAGGTCTGAATGGGCTGAAGTATTTTTGGGCCCATGAACCCTCAAAACTAACCAGTAAAAGCTCTCTTCAGGGTAAAGTCCCTGGAGACAGAATCAAATACACATCTGAAAACATACAACTTAAAATGCTCAACTCTACACCTAAAGCCTCAACACACACAACTAATCATAATACAGAATGTCAACACACTTCCTCTGTTGATAACTCTAACAGCCAAAAGAAAAAAATAGCAACGTGTAGAAGATTGAGAAACACAAATTGCTAGTTTGATACATTGCACAAGTACAGAAACTGCACCAAAACAGAATACATAAATAACAAAATTTAACTACATTTGATACATTGCACAAATACAGAATCTGTACCAAACAGAATACATAAATAACAAAATTTAACTACACAATTGGCCATAAAACAAGTTTAGTATATTTCCCTGGAGTCAAACAGATCATGATCACTGATCAAATGAAATTAACTTAGTAATTTAAAGATATACTTCTAAACTCAAAGAAAAACTTGTAATGAACATTTAAAAAAAATATTCAGAAGTGAACATTAATGAAATGAAAATAAAACTTGTAGGATTCAGAAAATGATGGCATTTTAAAAATCAAAACTTACCAAAACCAACTTAAAAATCCTAAAATATCCTACCATTGATAAGACAATGAACTGGCAGTTAATTTTTCTACAAAAGTAAACTGGAGGTCCAGATGGTTTTATAATTAAGTTCTATCAAATGTTCAAAAAGTGAATTACTTCAATGTTAAGTAATTCAGAGAACAGAAAGGAGAGAATACTCCATAACTCATTCCATGAAGCTAAAAACTATGAAAACAAAATAACAGACCAATCTCCACAGTACAGATGTTAAGAGTCCTAAGCAAAACATTAGCAATTAAAGTTCAAAAGTGTATTTTGAAAATGATCATGGGGCACCTGGGTGGCTCAGTTGGTTAAGCACCTGATTTCAGCTCAGGTCATGATCTTGCTGTTTGTGGGTTTGAGCCCCGCTTTGGGCTTCGTGCTGACAGCTCAGATCCTGGAGCAGGTTGGATTCTGTGTCTCCCTCTCTCTCTGCCCCTCCCCGGCTCACGCTCTCTCAAAAAAAAAAAAAAAAAAAAAAACAACATTAAAAAATTTTTTTAATTAGAAAAAATGACCATTCTTTAATGATCAAGCTGGCTTTAGCCCAAGAATGTAAAGGTGGCTCAACATTTTAAAACTTTTAAATGTAATTCGCCACATTATCAGATTAAAGTAAAATAAACACAATTTACTTCAAGAGGAAAAAAACTGATAAACTGCAACCCCTATAATAAAAGCTTAATAAAATAGAAAGAAACTTCCTTTCCCTGATAGAGAATAGAAAAACCTAATAAAATTCAGTATTGTAGGGCTGTCAATACTCCCTAATTAATCTATAAGATACATGATTCTAGTTTTAACCAACCTAGCCACCCAGGCTCCCTATTCTAGTTTTAAAAAGGAAGAAAAAAACCTCCTGGAGTTGTTTTTCTTCCCAAAGAATTTGACAATGATTCTAATATTTAATGAAAGAGCAAAAGGTCAAGGATACTTCTGAAAATAAGGCGAGACTTGCTCTACAAGCTATCAAGACCTTTAATCAAGTTACAGCAATTAAAATAAGGTGCCACTTGGCTCTTGGTTAGACAAACTGACCATTGGAATAGCACAGAAAGTCCCAAAATAGACATTTATTTCCATGGAAATTGGCCGTGTAGATAAAGTCCCTGAGGAAAGGATGGATTAATCAATAAACAGTAGAAAGAAAACTCGTTATTCTCATAGTAAAAAGATGAAATTATTTCTCACACATACATAAATAAATTCCAAGTGGACTGAAGACAAATATGAGACTTTCTGACTTTTAGAAGAGACTATAAGAAATATCTTAAGACACAGGGCACCTGGCTGGCTCAGTCAGTACAGCATGTGACTCTTGATCTCAGGGTTGTAGGTTTGGGCCCCATATTGGGTATAGAGATTACCTAAATATAAAATCTTTAAGAAAAAAGAGGGGGTACCTCGGTGGCTCATTCAGAAGAACACTGACTTAATTTCGGAGTTGTGAGTTTGAGCCCTATGTTAGGTGTAGAGATTAATTTTAAAAATATCAAGATATTAAAATAACTAAATTTGAATATGTTAAAATTAACAATAGAACTATTAGTATTGTATTATGAAGAACTCTTTTAAAAAAAAATTAAAGGACATAAGACATTAGTAAGTATTTCACAGAAGAAACAAGAATGACTAATCATGAAAACATGCTCAACTTATTAGGAAAATGCAAACTAAAGTACAATGAAATGTCATTTTACACCTATCAGATTGGCAAGAATCAAATCTTACAGTAGTAAGCAAATGATAAACTATTATAAACTAGCACAACCACTTTGGAAAATAACTACATTATCTTATAAACTGTTACAAAGCTAATCAGGTACATACCTTATAACCAATTCTGCTTCTAGATATATGCTCTAAAGAAATTCTTGAACATCTTTACCAAGAAACTATATATGAATGTTCATTTTAAAATTGTCTGTAAAAGCCAAACAGAAAAAAAGGGAAAACTGTACCCATTATAAGTTATAAAAATGAACTTGTGGAATGAAAAAAAGTTAATGTAAGACTACATACAATATTATTTTGTATAAAGTTCACCAACAAAAGTAAACATTATATGGGATATGTGTATATAAAACAAAAGGCAAAAACCAACTGATTCTGAACAGTAGTTACCTCTGGGGAGGAGGGTAGGCTGGGTACTGGAATTGAAAAGAAACACCAGGGCACCTGGGGGGCTCAGTCTGTTAAGCGTCCAACTTTGGCTCAGGTCATGACCTCACAGTTCGGGGATTCAAGCCCCGCATTGGGCTCAGTGCTGTCAGAAAGAGCCTGGAGCTTCTTTCAGATTCTGTGTCTCCCTCTCTCTCTTTCTCTGCCCCTCTCCCATTCACTGTCTCTCTCAAAAAATGAATAAACGTAAAAAAAAAAGTTTGTTTTTTAAACACCAAGGTAGTCAATAGATCAGAAATGTTCTAGTTCTTAATTAAGGAGTAGGTACACAGGCATTTAATTTTTATTCTTCATTACTTCCATGTTGCATGTATTTCTTATATATAAATCAAACATTACATAAAGAACTATAGTGACCAGTAGTTACCAGAGGTTGGGTGTAGGAGATAGACAAAGTGGGTGAAGGCAGTCAAAAGTTATAAACTTTTGTTATAAAATAAGTCCTGGGGATGTAACTACAGCGTGGTGGCTGTAGTTAATAATGCTGTATTGTATATTTGAGAGTTTCTAAGAGAGATCTTAAAAGTTCTCACAAGAAAAAACTGTGTGGGGTTGAATCTTTTTGTTACATTTTTTTAAACATGTTTATATTTTGAGAGAGAAAGCGCAAGCAAGGGAGAGGCAGAGAGAGGAGGAACAGAGTCTGAAGCAGGCTCCAGGCTCTGAACTGTTAGCACAGAGCCCAACGTGGGGCTCAAACCCACGAACCATGAGATCATGGCCTGAGCCGACGTCGGACACTTAACAGACTGAGCCACCCAGGTGCCCCTGTGTGGTGATGAATCTTAACTAGATATATTGTGGTGATTGTTTCACAAAATATACACATACTGAGGGGCATGGGTGGCTCAGTTAGTTAAGCATCTGACTCTTGATTTTGGTTCAGGTCATGATCTCACAGTTTGGGAGTTCAAGCCTCACATCGGGCTACACACTGATGCCTCGGAGCCTGCTTGGCCTATCTTGGCCCCTCCCTAGCTCACAAACACACACACTCTCTCTCAAAATAAATAAACATTTATATATATATGTGTGTGTGTGTGTGTGTATGTATGTATATACATACATACATACATACATACATACACATACACATATTGAGGGGTTCCTGGGTGGCTCAGTCAGTTAAGTGGCTGATTCTTGATTTTGGCTCAGGTCATTATCTCACAGTTCATGGGTTCAAGCCCACCACTGGGCTCTGGACAGACAGTGTGGAGCCTGCTTGGGATTCTCTCTCTCTCTGCCCCTTTCCCACTTGCATATGTCTTCTCTCCCTTTCTTTCTCTCACTTAAAATGAACATTGTATATATTTAAATATATACATATACACACATTGAATTATTATGGTGTACACCTGAAATTAATGTTGTATGTCAATTATATCGCGATTTTAAAAACTTAAAGGGACAAAAAACAGATACACAGTGACCAGAAATACTTTTATATTGCTAAGACACTATGAAAAAGGAAATCAACTTTCCTTAAATGTATGTATACTACCTTGTAAGAGCAGACATAACAGCTGGTTAGGTTAGCTGGCCAATCACTCATTAGTTATGGATCTTGGACAAGTCACTTAATGTCTTTGAATCTATTTTTTAACTGTAAAATACAGAATTTTTGAAAGATTAAAATGTTATAAAGTGACTGGTACAAACTACATGCTTAAAAAAATTATGTCATTAATTCTCCCCTCAACTATTATCCAAATTTAAGAAACCCCTTATATTCTAAAGAGTTTGTTCAGGTAGACTGAACTTAGTATGGACCATCAAGTAACTTTTTTTTTTTTTTCAACGTTTATTTATTTTTGGGACAGAGAGAGACAGAGCATGGACGGGGGAGGGGCAGAGAGAGAGGGAGACACAGAATCGGAAACAGGCTCCAGGCTCCGAGCCATCAGCCCAGAGCCCGACGCGGGGCTCGAACTCACGGACCGCGAGATCGTGACCTGGCTGAAGCCGGACGCTTAACCGACTGCGCCACCCAGGCGCCCCTCAAGTAACTTTTTTAAACAAGAAAAACCATAAGATTTTTGTATCAAATAAGGTTATCTTCAAAGGAGCTACATACTTCCTTCATTAAAGTTACTATTGCTCAAGGTGACTAGAAATCTTCCATTGACTTGCAAAAAATTTTTCTATTAAAAAAAAAAACCTTATTTTTTGATGGTAGATTTCCCATTATAACTATAAAATATTTTTAATGATGAAAATATTAAATATTTAATATTAAATATTAAATGATTAAATGATTTTAATGATGAAAATATTTATTCATTTGATGAATAAAGTACACATGGCCATAATCAAGTTAAGATTCTAGTCAGAATTAACATCTGACTGGGATGCCTGGCTGGCTCAGTCGGTAGAGCATGCGACTCTTGATTGGGGTTGTAAGTTTGAGTCCCACATTGAGTGTAGAGATCACTTAAAAATAAAATCTTAAAAAAAATTTTTTTTATTAAAAAACAAATCAACATATGACTAAGATGAATGATGAGACTAATCCTCTTGGATGCCTTATAAGTAGGCTCTTGGGGCCATTGTCAGAAAAATGTTTAGCAATGCCAACATAATTGGAAAAAAAAAAAAAAGCAGGGTTACTTACTCAGAAGGGCAACATTCATCCTAACGCATCTTTATGCATTTATCTCATTTCTAAATAGTACAAGTCTGCAGCTGCTGAAGAGACCACTTCTTCATCATTTGCTTAGTGAAACCTTTTATATTAGTTGCCTTTAACCTTTAATATTTGTAAGGATAACAAAAATCTATTTTCAGTTAAACAAAAACATCCTTTATATAAGAAAAAATATTACAGCCAACCTACTAAATCAATTTCAAGGATGGAGAATAAACAATTATATAGTTTTGATAGGATTCTGTAAAAGCCATCAAAAAAATAAGATACAAAGTTACACAGACCTTATAGATGTTGCTATTCATAATACATATATGCAGTATATTTTGAACCAACTGTACTGATGTGAAACCAACTCTGTTCTCAGTATTTGGTAGTACATATCATAATTTATTATTTTGATTTGTTGGAGTATTACTACACAATTTATATATGGCTCTAAGAAAATACTATTGCCATCTTTTAATTCCACATAAAGAGATAGCCAATGACACACCAATAATAATTTCTTTAGGAGTCTGATGTAAGAAATCACAGGAAACATTCTTAACTTAAAGGATATGAATTAGATTCTTAATGCATTCTCTATAAGACACGAAGAAAAAGGAACAAAGAAAATTCTTGTTTACCATTTCCAAGAGGAGTTTATGTAATCTCAACAATCTCTTATCTAGGCATTTAACAGCATTATAAATTTGTGTGGGAATTAAGAGAATAAATAATACTCCTTAGAGGGAGTACAATACAAAGTTTATTCAAACACTTAAAATAATTTAAAATAATCAGTTATGGAGAGTACAGTGAAGTTAGTAAAAAAACAATATCAAGTAATTTAAAGTGGCAGTACCATATAGGAAAGCAGTGGCTTTAATGACTTTATGGGAGAACCACACATCTACAATTCCTCTTGAAGAAAAATAATATGTGAACCTTTTTTTAATTTTTTGCCAGAATTTTTCTTTATTTCAGAATGTTATCTCTATTTCAGATCACTGTTTGGTATTCCTATTAACATCAAAGGTTAAAATGAAAGGCCTCACAATTAAGTAGCCATATTGTTTTGATAATGTCATGTCATTATTCCTATGAATATAATTATCTTTCAATTGCAGGAGTCCTTCAGCCTGATTGTCATTTCCTATCTCAAAAATGTGTCTTTAATAAACTGCGTATATTGATTCCACTATTTATCTTTTCATACTATTGTCAGGTCCTTCAAGACTATGCTCCTAAGTATCTACACATAATGTAACAGACAGCTACATGTTTCCTTTACTTCACTTTACTTCCCTTATGAGTAGTTCCTATTTTATGCGTAGCCAGGGTACCAATTTAGTATGTTAGATGACTATAGTATAATAAAAACCAGAAACAAATGTAACACCTTTATGCTCCTAAACTCTACATGTGCTACGCAGAAATATATTAAAGAAAAAAAGCATTTTAAATAATCTTAGAAACAGTAAGATCAATGAGATCCCCTCTCCCACAAAATAAAAGTAAAACATACTAGTAACCACAGCCAGACAAGCATTATTCACAAGAATTCCATGAGACATAAGAAATAGACAGTTGAAGCCAGGTGTTGAGATTTATTCTCCATATCCAGTTTATAACCTGTCCAGTGAGTGCTATTGAGTTAAATGCTTTGGGGACTGACTGAAATATGGTTATAGTTACACAAGAGAACACTGATTCAAATCTAGCAATGACTTACGAACTTGCCTATGAGCTGATAGCAAAAAAAAAAAAAAAAGGCACAATTTAGGAGCTTTTAAATCTGCCTCATGAAAGACCTTTATCTGCTAGCCCTCTTACTATTTTTTATTTTTTTGGTCTAATATACCAAATAGGCACTGGCTTTTGTAATGTGGCTTTCTACCCTGCTGTACTGACAAGCCCAGGTTGTTTTGTTGTTTTTTTTTTTTAAGTTTTAAAATTTATGTTAAGTAATCTCTATATCCCACATGAGGCATGCTCTCATGACCCTGAGATCAAGAGCAGCATGCTCTTCTGACTGAGCTAGCCAGGTACTCTTGAGGTTGCCTTTTAACGAAGGCCATCAGAGTTACTAGGCAATGAACTTCAGAGTTGGATGGATGGGGGTAATGTTCCTCACTGCCCTCATTCTTTGTGAACCAGATGACTGCCAGCAATGAAACTACACTAAATTCTGAGGCATGACGACAGGAAAATTTAGGAAGGCCTGGAAAAAAGGTACCAAAGTGCATTACAAATACAAAACAGAATATTTTAATATTCTTCATAAATATTTATATAAATATTTACATATAATGAATAGGCCATTTTATAATACTGGTTAAAACCATGAAGAGCTGTTAAATCAATAGGTTTATCAATATCCTGGCTTCAAATTAATGAACAGAAAGATTTTCAGTTGAAGCTCAATAAATATACTGGAGAGGATTAATTATACAGAAAAAAACAGTAGTTTCAATCTTTCTCTGTTTTTACCAACAATATCTTTTATTGGTAATGATGGGCTTGAACCACATTCTGTAAACCACACTCTGTAAAGAATTTTTGTAAAAATGCATTCATTTTCTGATAATAAACTCATGTTTGATACTGTTTTAAAAAAAAAGAGCAAAATGGAAAGATAATAATCCTGGGCTCAAAACCAAATGATTAAATTAAAGAAATATTTTCAGATTTCCCTCAGTGAGTCATGTAATTGACACCATTTCTTCTCAAGGTGTCTCAACTGGGCACTAGAATATTAACTCTAAAGCCATTTCCTCTGATTCAATTTTTGCTAATAAACGAATCTTTTCATATGAGATGAAAAAATGAAGGTATAGATTTATTTAAATGGAATTAGTTCAGCTAGGTATTTGGTACCCTAACAAGTCAAACTGAAATTAAGCGCTTGGATAGCTCTCCCATAAAGCTTCTGAAAATTCAGCTAGTGGCACTGAGAAAGATTAAACATTTTTTCTACTTCTGTAAATATCCAAGAAATTTAAAAACTGACATCTAGAAAAAAGCAAGGCATAAATTCATCAGCACCAAGTAGAAATGATCTTCAAAAGGAGGTCTCTCATGTATCCTGATATAATATACTTGTGTTGATGAATAGGTTCTAATCACCCTTCTAGGAAAAGTCCACTGCCTACAGTCAACACTTTTAGGCAAAAGGAAAGATAAAACTCAGGCAAAATGGAAATAATTCCATTTTACATTTTGATTTATCCAAAATGTTTTTAAGAAGAGATTTCAAGGTTTTTGTACTTTTTTAAACATTTTTCAGAGGAGGTATGATTTCAGGTTAGATTGTTTTCCTTCCCTATCCCATTATTTGCTAAAGTGGGAAGTATCAAATTTATCTTTATTACTAATAATTCTTCAGCTACCATCTAAATGCTGCATTTAGTCACACTACAACAGCTTCCATTTAAAATAAGACTCTAGCAGTAGTGAAAACTGTTCAAAAGTGATCATACAAAACCTTGGTTGTCTTTCCTATATATGAAATATGACTAAATTGTTGGTGGCTGGACCTCAAATCACATACAGTCCACCACATTATTCGATCCATGACCTACATCTCGAATTTGGCTAGTTAGACAGGCGCACACAGCTACACCTGCTCCAGCTCTGCAGTGAGACACAGATCCAACCAGCTCCCACCTGTAAAGATATAGGGAAAAGTGTGTTACCTTAAAACATGATTTATTTTACTCAAAATACTAACTGAAAACAAAAACTCCCTATTATTGAGACTGGTTTTGAAAGGCAGCAAGTTTCCTCAGGGCGATAAGATATCCCAAATGTTTTAAATTAATAGCTATGACTATAAGTATTTTAGCACTCTGGAGTAATTTGCTACTGGAAGATCCCATTAAAGCATATGGAAAACATGAAAATTACCTATTCAGCACCGGGTCAAATGCTTCCACTGTATTTAAGTATGCGTTGCCATTATGACCACCAACTGCAAAGATTCTGCCCATCACTGTTGCGATCCCCACGCCACCCCTGGGAGTGGTAAGTGCTGCTACATAATCCCACTTGTTGCTTCGGGGATCATACCGCTCAACTGAACTCAGAGGAGAATTATCATCAAAACCACCTATATTAAAAAAAAAAAAAGATTTTTAATAGTACTACATCTCATAGAAATTAACTATTAAATTTCAATCCAATAGCTTCTACAACCTAATCTTCTGACATTTTAGAAAATAGAGAAAATCCAGGAAAAAATTCACCCCAATGCCCATCATCACTACCAAGTCCAATCAGACATTTTCTACAATTCAAGATAATTTAGATAGTATTTTACCTCAATACTAAGATTAAAAATCTTAAAGTGGAAAAACTCAAAGTCCCTGTCTCTAAGCAGATAATTTAGAAGAAAAAACCCCCACAAACATTTATATAATTTGTCCTTAGCCTCCTAGAGGTAAGGAAGATAGTACCGAGATTCCTTCTCTATGTGTACAGTGTGTATCATATTTTTAAACAGAGGGCTTGAGAAGAGAATAAACTACCACTGAATCATTTCACTCATTTAGATATGTTAAAGTTTTCCAACTGTTTCCCTTAATACTGTTAATGGCCTTCATAATTACAGAGATGGCTATGACTGAATTTCCACCAATTTTTGCCAAAACTACATCTTCATGCTACATATTCTAGATAATGACAGTCCTCTCCATATATCATTCTAACAATGTTACTTATTATATTCCTGAGGGTTTTTTCCTTTAAAGATAACTGTGCCTCTTTTTAGACTCCATCTCAGTCTACATGAGTAATAACTCTCCTGAGCAAGTAAGCCTATTTTCCTGAGGACAGGAAGTATTGCTATAACGATCAGTCTATTTAGAAACAAGGTCAGTAAAAAAAAAAAAAAAAGCAACAACCAACAGTTAACTCTCTAATGGATTTAACTTTACTAAATCAACTTAAGTGAGGTAAAATTCACCAATTTTATGTGCATAATTCAATAAATATTGACAAATGCATACAGTAGTATCATTACCACCATGACCAAGATAGGGACAGCTCTCCCAAATAGGGAGCTGTGAGAGACAGCAGTGGTGTGCTGCAAGAACTCTGGTTTCTCATAGACTCAAGTTCAAATTCCAGCTTTGTCAGTAGTACAGGCATGTGACTATGAGTAATTTATTCATGCTGAGTCTCTGCTACCTCACAAAGCTATGATGGTCAGATAGGATCTGAAGGTAAATTATGTTATTTATTTTCTTTAATACACATAAGCACATAGAAACATGACTTCTATTACTTGCAGATATTTCAATGCTAATACTATCCCACATTTCCTTATCGAGAACTATAAGTTATGTAACACTAAACATACATTTACATTTACATAACACATCATGTAAGATAAGTTCACATTATGTTTATGTTATGTTTCTCTGTAAAGAAGGGAATTAGCAATCACAATATTGCTATCCATTAACTGGGTAACTACAAAGTACCAGATGCAGTTTGAGATGCTTCATATATATTATCGCTAATTCTTAGAATAAGTCTCTCAAAGATAATTCTCATTAATCCTCATTAGTAATTCTATTATTCTCATTTCATAGTTCTTTAAAACCCTGCTAATGAAAGTGTGCTGAATGGACCAGAAGCAGCATTGATTATCACTTGGGAGCTCTTAGAAATACAGAATCTGGGCTCCTTCCTTGCAGTTTAACAGTATCTCCAGAATATTCATATGCATATTAAAGTTTGAGAAAGCACTGCCCTATGGTTCCTTCCAATTCTGCAGTTCAGTGAGTCAAAAAGCATTTGCTTAAAGAAGTCAACATAATTCCCTTAAAATGAAGATGAGAAAAAATGTCTTAGATCTTTAAAGATTTATTATAGCAAAGCACATGTGTGTCCTTACACTAAAAAACATATATCTTAAGTATAATCTTCTACTCTAGATATATTTGCTACTCCTAGTAAAAATATGAAAGTAGAAATTTTAAACATGACAGATGAAGATGTAAACAAAAAAGCATGAATGTGAACCTTAATAATTCAAAAGCAAATCTTAGGACTAATTCCACTTGAGCCTAACTGCAACATAATCTGTGTTATTGTGTTGTCTTATGACACTATCATTGTATATCCTTCAATAAATTAAACTAGAGAAATACCATCCACTCACCAACAACATATAAGCAGCCATGGAGCTCACTAACTCCATTGCCTGCTCTTCGTTGACCCATTTCTTTAACTTCTATCCACTTATCCAGATGTGGATCATACCTCTCCACACTAGATAAAGAAGCAACTCCATCATTGCCACCTACTGCATAAACATGGTTCTAAATAAAGAAAAAATAAAAACACATTAGATTTTTAAATGATTTATATATGGTCTTAATTTATATATGGTCTTAAGACTGGACTGTGCAAGAAAGCAGTGTTTCATGACATAATATGGTGTGCAATCAGTCTCTGCATCCTGGAGAAATGAATATAGCAGACTTTTCCTTATTTGGTTAGGGATGTGACATGATGCAATCCAATAAGCAAACTGCCACATAACTTACTATAAGAGCCACAGAGCCAACTCCTCCACGGGGAGTATTCATTGGTGCCACTGTACTCCACTGATCAGATTCTATATCATATCTCTCTACATCATTGAAGCAAGTGTTGTCATCTAACCCTCCAATTGCATAAATTGGACCTCCCAAGGAGGCCAAGGCTATGCCTCGCCTGCAAAGACAATAAAAACACACTTTAGCATCCAGTTGTGTTTCCAGGAAAAAAGTAGTGAAAATATCATGCTAACAGGAAGTCGTTTACTTTGTTAAACCTCAGTGTTTTTTCCCCATTATTTTTAGATTTATCAAAGCTTCTAAACAGATGACTACAAGGCTGCCAAACTGTGTGACTCTATATGAACAGTGCCCTCTGGAGTTTTATAATATGCAGCCTACACAGGTTACTTTAAACTCAAATGAAATAAAGTAAAACCCAACAAAATACCATAAGTGGAGTCCAAAACATTCAATTAGCAAAACACACAGCTGCATAATAAGAGATTAATGAACTGACACAGATATTTTGTTATGGAGGTCAGAAGTCAATCTCAATTCTAAATTAATGTAATTGCAGAGCACGTGTTATTTTTTTTTTTAATTTTTTAATGTTTATTTATTTTTGAGAGAGAGAGAGACAAAGCGTGAGCAGGTGAGGGGCAGAGAGAGAGGGAAACACAGAATCCGAAGCAGGCTCCAGGCTCTGAGCTGTCAGCACAGAGCCTGACGCAGGGCTCCAACTCACAAAGTGTGAGATCATGACCTGAGCGAAGTCTGACGCTTAACCAACTGAGCCACCCAGGTGCCCATCAGAGCACGTGTTTTGATGCAGGGTTTCACTGTACCACACAAAAGAATCAATTTTTATATTACATGATTTATATCACATTGGTTTACTTCTGATGGACATTTATTTCTCTTTTTGAAAAGAAGGAGACAGCCCTTGTTAAAAGCTAACTCACTGTAATGGTGATCAGAAAAAAAAATTCATCAATTTCTTAAAAAACACATTCAAAGCAATCAAAATTTAAACTATTCTAAAACTGGGGCGCCTAGGTGGCTCAGTCGGTTA
>NW_024412376.1:96205478-96258585 GCF_014898765.1 Herpailurus yagouaroundi | reverse complement strand
AAAAAAAAAAAAGATTTAAACTATTCTAAAACTATAATCCGTCCCTGAGTTGGTATGTACTTTGGATAAAGCAGTATATTTTATAAACATCTACTACCTTGCTTCTTCATCTGTAACCCATTTGAGAAAGGAGCAGACATGGGTGGTATTGAGTTAATATAGGTAAAGCACTTAGAATGGCAACTGGCCCATATTTAGTGCTATGTATTAGCTATACTACTGGAGAGCACAGCTGTTTAACTGAGATTCTAACTCTTTAATTAAAGAGAATCCCAGGAAGAATTCTTAAAGATAATGTTGTTACTCATTTTCAGTCCCCTTAACCTCGTTTCTCTTGAGTTATCAAGCAATGACTTACAAAATACTGTGGCAATAAAAACTCACAGGTGTGTGAATATGTGTGTCATGCTAGGGCATACAGGTGTTATATCGTGGCAGATGTGTGCCAGATAAATCTCCCTCCCCACCACCATCCCAAACCACAAGAGCATATGACATTATTAGCTATTTCCTACTACTCAAAACTCTGTTGATCTTCATGAAATCACACGTGTGAATTCCCTCCTAAATCTCTGGCTGGTACTATTCTGTTTCCTTTATCAGCACCTTCTTTTCTACTTCATCGTCAAATTCTGAAGTTCCCTAAGGCCTCTTATCACTTTTACTTTCTCTCCCAAGGTAATTTCACTCCTTCCATGGATTTATGGTAACATTTATTTATATTTCTAATAAATGTAGTGGAGCATTCTGTAATTCCTCCCAGTAAATTACATGAATTATATGTGTATTTGTTAAAATAATATCTATTTTGCACCACATGGGAGATTAAATTAGATTACCTTTTCCTTTTCCTTTTTCAAATTCACAATTCAGCAAATAGAGTGAGGATGTCAAAGACAGCTCAATAATTCACATAAACCTAGATATGAGAATAATTCTGCCTTCTTGATTCAGAGTGAAACGTAATGGAAGAAAAAGAGTTATCTGGATAAATACTGAAAATCTTGCCTAAGAGCAGCTTTGTACAGAGAATAAAATTCAGAACACCTTAATTTTATCTTGCAATTTTATTTAAAGAAACAAACCCAAACTAATAAAACCTAACTTCAAATATTGAGGTTTATATCAAGGTTTGCAAACTGTAGCAACAATCTGTAAGAGTTAAAAATGGCTAATATGAAAATGAACAATTTTATTATGTTTTTTAATGTTTTTGTTTTTTTGAGTGAGTGAGGAAGGGGCAGAGAGAAAGGGAGACAGAGGATCCACAGCAGGCTGTGCACTGATGGTGGGACTTGAACCCACAAACCATGAGATCACGACCTGAGCCAAAGTCAGGCACTTCACCAACTGAGCTACCCAGGCGCCTCGTGATGAGCAATTTTAAACTGAACTGCACATGGGGATCACACTGCCATCTAATTTTCTATTTTTAATTAATTTAACATAAAATGTTTTTAACTGGGTTTTCTTCTCATGTTATAGTATGAGATACTAGATGGAAATGTGAAGAGAGTTCTGCTGAAAAGAGATCTTTAGCTTTTCTTTTTTCTTCACAAGGAGAAAGAATCCTAGGGAAGAAAAAAACTGGTCTTAAAATACATTATTACTTGTCACTTACCTAGAAATAACATTTTAATACTTTAATAGAACTGAATTTATGCTACATAGTAACTACCAATAGCTTAAATTATAATGCGTAGATTAAAACATGGGAGAAAATTCTAAAGTACACTTTTAATTTTTATACCCTTGCCTTTTTATCATGATGCTAAGCTGGTTTTTAGCCAAGACTTGGACCAACATGTGAGGCCTGAAACCATAAAAATCCTACAAGAGAGCAAAGGCAGTATTTTCTCTAACGTTGATCATAGCAACATCTTTATACTTATGTCTCCTGAGGCAAGGGAAACAAAAGCAAAAATAACCTACTGGGATTACATCAAAATAAAAAGCTTCTGCACAGCAAAGGAAACAACCAACAAAACTAAAATATATTGAATGGGAGAAGATACCTGCAAATGACACATCCAATAAAGGGCTAGTATCCAAAATATATGAAGAACTTACACAACACCAAAATAATAATAATAATAATAATAATAATAATAATCCAATTTAAAAATGGGCAGAAGACACACACAGACATTTCTCCAAAGAAGACATCCAGATGACCAAAAGACACATGGAAAGATGCTCAACATCAATGATCATCAGGGAAATGCAAATCAAAACCACAATGAGATACCACTTCACGCCTCTCAGAATGGCTGAAAATGAAAAACAGAAGAAACAATGTTGGCAAGGATACGGAATAAAAGAAATCCTTGTGCATTGATGGGAATGCAAACTGGTGCAACCACTATGGAAGACAGTACGGAGGTTCCTCAAAACATTACAAATAGAACTACCCTAATATCCAGTACTGGGTATTTACCCAAAGGGTATAAAAACACTAACTTGAAGGAAAATATGCATCCCTATGTTTACTGCAGCATTATTTATAATAGCCAAACTATGGAACCTGACCAAGAATCCATCAATAGATGAATGGATAAAGAAGATGTGGTATATACATACAAAAAATATTACTCAACCATAAAAAGGAATGAAATCTTGCTATCTGCAACAACACAGATGGAACTAGAGAGTACAGTGCTAAGCAAAATAAGCCAGCCAGAGAAAGATAAATACCGTATGATTTCACTCATATGTGGAATTTAAGAAAATAAAACAAAGGAACAAAGGAACAAAAAAAAAAAGGAGAAACAAACCAAAAAACAGACTCTTAAAGATAGAGAACAAACAGATGGTACCAATGGGGAGGTGGGTAGGGAACGGGTGAAACTGTTAAATCATTATATTGTACACCTGAAACTAACATAACACAGTATGGTAACTACACTGGAAGTAAAATAAAATTTAAAAATCCTCTCTCCAAACCAAAAATCTTCAACAATTTTTTATATGACACAGTTTTCAGGTTTCTTACTAACCTGCTAGTCCTTGCATGCATCCCAGGTTATAACTCTCACAGTTACAATAATTTTTGTGTGCACCCATTTACCATAATTATTTTCAAATGATAAACATATATTACTGTATTAGGTTAAATTCATTAAAAAAGTCCAATCAGAATAAATTTAAAAGGATGCAATAAAAAAGTATAGAGTCTAACTTTTATTACCATCTCCCAAATGATGTTGTATATCCCACTGAGACCCCAGCTATAGATACAGACAGATCAGCATAAAGAATACCACTACAATCTTCCTTGATATAAAGACTCCACTTCTCAAGACAGGCAACTACACTGTATTCATTTTCCTTTTCTTTCTTTTTTTTTTTTTTTTAAGAGCTGTGCTTCATATTGGTTCACGTACTTTTCTCCATAAGAAACATAAATTAATTGCAAACCTGGTTTTCCACCATGTTGTACTGGTATATTTCATATTTCATAATATCTAAAGCAGGCTTTTAACCTGTAACCTTAATATTTTTAGGTATTACTGCCTATCAATTTAGAGTATGTTTGGTCTACTATGCTTTTGAACCTTGATACCACCTTAAGATACCTGAAAATTCGGTAGAATAGTCATTAAAAAAATTCTGAACAGGCTAGTCAACATCCACTAAGTCATGCTACTGCAAATCTTTCTCCTCTTTAGACTGATCCACTTAGCAACATATATTTCAATTTACTGTAGATGAAAAGTTTAAATATTAATGCTAATAAAAAATAAGTAAAAAATGAGAGATATTTTCTTAACATGTTGAAATACTATGCCTTAGTCCTAAAGCCAGTATCTCATTTACTAGGGATACAACAGAGACATTTCTACTAAGATCAAGAATAAGATAGAAATGCCTATCTCGGCTACTATTCACGCTGAATTAGATTAATAGCCAATATAACTAGATAAGAAAAACCAATTCAAAGCATAGGAATATGTGGAAAAACTGGCAAAAGTTGAATAAGGTCTATGGATTAATTAATATCTTTGTATTAATGTTAGTTACCTGGTTCAAATAATTGTACCACAATGGCGTAAGATGTCAACATTATAGGTACTGGGTAAAGAGTATATACAGCAGGATTTCTCTATCTCAGCACTATTGACATTTGGGGCTAGAAAATTCTTTGCTGTGGGGAGCTTTCTTGTGCATTACAGGATTTTTAGCAGCATCCTTAGCCTCTCTCAACTAGATGCCAGCAACAACTCCCCCAACATCCCCGACCCCAAACTATGACAACCAAAAATGTCTCCAGGTATTGCCAAGCATTCCAAAATGGGAGTGAAATCATCTTTAGTTGAGAACCACTGGTATACAGGAACTCTACTATTTTTGCAACTTTTCTGAAAACCTAAAATTATTTCAGAGTTAAAAGTAAAAAAAAAAAAAAAAAGTCAATGCTCAGGTTTACATGGAAACTATATCAATTGTTACCATATTCTAAAATATAAAAATATAAAATATATTCTCAATGGATGCTTTAACAAAATGTGTTTAAGAAGGTATTTTAAGTTTCTAAAAGTGTAAAAAGCAGAAAATTAGCCCTTTAAATTATTGGGAGCTTTATTTTCCAACAAATCAAAAAAAATTTCCATGCTGATTCACCTCTTTGTGTTCATTGAAGCCTTCATCATCCATTTATTAGTGAGAGGATCAAACATCTCCATGCTACCTAAATGTTCATTTCCATCATGTCCACCTACTGCATACACTTTACCTGTCAAATAGAGAAGCATTTTCATTTGATTCCAAGTAAGTAAACTGTTATATAGATTTATACTCAACATATAATTAGAATAGCATGAGAATTTCAAACTATTCTTCTGCTCAACATCATGAATTAATGTCAGTTAAATAGTCAAATTAAAATAATTATAAGCTTCTACTTAATAAAATGCCTGGAATGTGCTGCTGTATATGAAGTTACTTAAATGCTCAAACACTATCCTACCTTAGGTTTCCCAACTTATTACTTAGTAGATGAAATCACTAATCATGCTCTCAAAGAATGTTTGATAAAATTTTTAAAATGCTCAGTATGTTATATAAAGAAAATATAAAATTCAATACATATGATCAAACTTTTTCTAAATGAAATTATTAAAAATACACATACAATAACTGTAAAGATTATATACAAAAATGTCAACTAGGATTATTTCTGGGTGTTTAGATTATAGATGATTTTTACTTATTAGAATGTTTTCAAATTTCCCCCCAAAAAGCTTCTATAATCAGAAAAAAAGTTAATTTTTCAAGTCTCCTAACAATTTATCCATGTTTCTGTAATTATTTCATTTTCAGTAACCAGTAAAAATATATATATAATTTCAATAAATATATAGAAAAAAGCTGATATATATTTATTTGAGTTCAATAAACACTTTTCCTTGGTTTATTTTGCAAATACAACTCAAAAGAGTTTAACTCTTTATTTTAACTCCCTTCTCCCTACTACTCATCTCCCACTGAAGCATCTACATGCAAGAGATTGTTCGCTGAGCATCTATGGGCATAAGGCAAGTAAATAATCACCACCCAAATATTTTATTGATAATATTGAAACATTTTATAATTTAGCAATTTTCTTATAGAAAGAAATTGTCAAAGTTTACATATTTATAAAGAGTGTTATCATCATGTGCTATGACTTAAGACAATAATGGACCTACCTTCCACAGAGATTACACCGACGTGTCGCCTTCGACTATTCATTTCTGGCCCAAAAAACCAACTATTTTTGCTGATAGAATAGCATTCAATACTGCGAAAGGGGTCACCAGATCCACCTCTACCACCTACACAAAATAGCACACCTGAAGGTAAAGCCACAAAATAGAGATCAAAATTATAGCTCCCTAATTTTTTAAAAATTAGTGTGGAAAAAATACTTAGAAAGTCAAAATTTTGATGAAATGCTAAAAAAAATGAGTTACTTGGATAACTTCAATGTCATTGTTACTAAAAAATCTGATTTTCTTTTTTCCCAGTTTGAATGTCTCAAATAGGATACATCAGCTATCTCTGTTTGCAAACATCTCATTATAGTATGGTTTAGATCTTCACCCACTCTGTAAAATTTCTGTGGCTAAGGTCATAACTATATCCAGTAAACTCCTAAGTTAATTTCTTTTTGAATACAACTGCCACATTTGATATGTTGATCACCCTGTTTTGGGGGAAACTCCTTAACTCTCCTGATTTCCATAATATCAAGGTTTCCTTTGGTCTCCAATAATTTCTCTTTCACATGTTTCCCATATTTCATCCTTAGCCTACTTCTCACATACTTCATGATCACACAGGAAAAGTACATTCATTCCTTGATTTTAAATTCCATCTGTATCATAATGCCTTCCAAGCTAGATATCTAAGCCACATTTCTACTTGATGTCCCATGTAGTAGTCTTTTGGCTTTCACATTGTCAACAGAGTAAACTAATTATAAGACTCTTTCAACAGCTTTCCATTACCTACATCAGTAGTTCTTAAAAACTTTAGCGAATGTCACTAAACTATATGCATTTAAAAATGGTTAAGGGTGCCTGGATGGCTCAATAGATTAAGTGTCTGGCTCTTGATTTCGGCTCAAATCGTGATCTCACAGTTCGTGGGATGGAGCCCCGTCTCCAGCTCTGGCTCTGCATTGACAGTGGAGAGCCTGCTTGGGATTCTCTCCTCTTTCTGCCCCCTTCCTGCTTCACACACTCACTCTCTCTCCCTCTTTCTCTCTCTCTCTCTAAATGGATAAACATTTTTTTTTAATGGTTAAAATGGCAATTTTTATTTTATACATATTTCACTGCAATCTAACAAATATCAAAACTTCAGTGAAGTTTACAGAATCATCTGGAAGGCATAAACCAGATTTATGGGCCTGACCCCCAGAGTTTCTGATTCAATAGGTGTGGAGTAGATCCAAGAATTTGTATTCCTAACAAGTTCCCAAGTGAATGCTGATGCTGCTGGGCCAGGGGCCACCACTTCCTTTATACTTTGAGAACCAATGCCCTACAGGATAAAGCCAGCACAGCATAAAGGCCTTGTTGCACTGTCTAACCTGATCTTCTCCCTCTCTTTCTCTTAAATTTCATGTTTCTGCAACATGCATACAGTGCTCATCCTCAATGGTTCCAATGGCAATTTTTGGTAATATCATTCACTTAACAGTTTAGAAATGATTATGCTGATATCTGTCTCCAGAGTCCAAGATAGGTTAGGACTATATGTTAACTTATATTTTGTACTAATCAGGGCTATCACAGTGCCTGGTATGTACTAGACATTCAAGAGATGCAAAAGGAACCGAATACCCCTTTCCTTAACTGGCACCTAGGAAAACGTCTGTTTATTATTCAAAACTAAGGTTTACTTTCTCTATAAAACCTTTTCTGACCCTTCCAAGGTAAAAATAACCACTCTTTTGTGTTTCCCATTATACTTATGAATATATCAACGTCCCTTTAATACTTCAGTGCATTTTTTATTCACATGTCTATTTCCCTAGATCAGACTGCATGTTCTCTCAAAATAGGGCTGGCTATGTGTATCTGCATTTCTGATGCCTGCCCCAGAACTTGGCATGTGGTAGGCACTAGATAAATATTTGCCAAATGACTACATTAAAAAAATGTCTACAACTGCTTTGCCATCTTTTCCAATTCAATATTTTTTTAATTTTTTTAAATTCATTTTACTTTTGAGAGAGAGAGACAGAGTGTGAGCAGGGGAGAGGCAGAGAGAGTGGGAGACACAGAATCCGAAGCAGGCTCCAGGCTCTGAACTGTCAGCACAGAGCCCAATATGGGGCTTGAACTCATGAACCGTGAGATCATGACCTGAGCCAAAGTTGGACGCTTCACCGACTGAGCCACCCAAGCGCCCCACTAATTCAATATTTTTATTTGTTTAAGTTTATTTTTGAGAGAGAGTGAGCATGGGGAAGGGGCAGAAAGAGAGGGAAAAAGAGAATCCCAAGCAGGCTCTGCACCGTCAGCACAGAGCCCAACACGGTGCTCGAACCCACAAACCATGAGATCATGACCCGAGCCAAAACCAAGAGTCGGACAACCAACTGACTGAACCACCCAGGTGCCCCCTTAGAATTAAGTTTGGGCATACATAACCAATATTCAGATACCATAAAGATCCTTCAAGTAGGTGATAAAATGAATAATTTCATTACCAGCAGTATGTTTCCTTGGAGTAGTCCGAATGGAATATTCAAAGTCAGGTACTGCTCTGCTACTCAGATGAAGATGGTAATTTCTTGCTTCATCCAATAAATCTCTACATTTTAGATTTTGCTTGACAATCTGTTCTTTTGCCACAACACCCATAAGAAAATCAACTGGCAACAGCGGCAGACGAACCTAAGATCATGAATAGTTGTGAATATGAAGTTTAAGTTGTAATTAGAGAGCTCATTCTCTACTTCAACTGTAGTATGTTTATGTTCTCTTTTTAAAACTCATTTACCTCACAAAGCCTTTCTAACATGTGAGTGAAGTTCAATGAGCCAAGTTCTATAGTGATTTTTCAGTACGATGCACTGATGAAATCAGATTATATGTTAAATGCATCTTCTCCTCTTTAAAAACAGATTTAAGTAGACTGGATAAAATAATTCAATGTCTTCATTCAAGTTACTTACTTCCAAAAATGGTTGTGTCAGAATCACAAGGCCACACTGCTGCTAGAGAAAAGGTGCAATCAAAACAAAATCGCTATGTTTTGTTCTTTTGCCTTTTAAAGCTAAGACTGAACAAATGGAAATGTGATTTCTTTCTAAAACAGAAACAGTCATAATATTAAACAAGCGTTGTTTTCCTCAAATCAATGACCTTGTAAGGTTATATACTAAATCAGGGATGCATCCCTTCTTTCAGTAGAGGCACTCACCATTCTTCCCTTAAAGATGCACTGATTTTCTAGAGAATAAGGGGGATGATCAAACCAGGTAATATGATTTTGAGTTAAAAGTACATAAGCATTCACACAAATAAGGTATAGCTTCAAGATAATAACACTTTTTGTTTTTGTTAACAAACATATTCAAAGCATTTCTAAGGCCTATTATCTCCTGATCCAAGTTACCCTGTTGACAATAAGTAAATAAACAAATAAATAAAAAACAGTCATGTTTCTGAGGTTACAAAAGTAAAACTGTGGTGAGAAAACAAAATGGAAAGTGATGTCTTGTGGTTCTTTCCAAATAAGAAATTCACTAAAATTTAGAAACTTCATCATAAAACAATAGTTATTTAGGGCTGTTTCCTCAGAACCATTTTCTATCAACATAAATAAAATATTCAGTACTGCAATCTCAAAGGGCTATTTTAAACATTCATGTTAGGGGTGCCTGGGTGGCTCAGTGGGTTAAAACTGCGACTTCAGCTCAGGTCATGATCTCACGACTCGTGAGTTCAAGTCCTGCGTCAGACTCTGTGCTGACAGTCAGAGCCTGGGGCCTGCTTCAGATCCGTGTTTCCCTCTCTCTCTGACCCTCCCCAACTTGTGCTCACTCTCCCTCGAAAGAAAAGGAAAGGAAAAGGAAAAGGAAAAGGAAAAGGAAAAGGAAAAGGAAAAGGAAAAGGAAAAGGAAAAGGAAAAGGAAAAGGAAACGGAAAAGGAAACGGAAAAGAAAAGGAAACGGAAAAGAAAAGGAAAAGAAAAGGAAAGAAAAGGAAAGAAAAGGAAAGAAAAGAAAAGGAAAAGGAAAAGGAAAAGGAAAGGAAAAGAAGAAGGAAGGAAGGAAGGAAGGAAGGAAGGAAGGAAGGAAGGAAGGAAGGAAAAGAAAGGAAAGAAAGAAAGAAAATGAAAGGACGAAAGAAAGGAAGAAACAAAGAAAGAAAAGAAAGGAAGGAAGAAACTTTAAAAACAAGAAACCCATTCAGGTTAAAAAGCAAAGAATGATATTTCTAATTAAATGCAATTCAGACTTATCCTTAAATAGCATAGTGAATAAACAGAAAAGTAAACAGAAAGCCATTTTCACATCATATTACACAATGATTTCTATATTCCTTCGGGTAGTCTGCACTTTTCTTGATAAATGACACATGTTAATTTGCATCCATATCATTTCATTTCTATACACAATCCTATTTCAGCCCCTACCTGTGCAAGTGTTTCATCCAACCACTTGGAATGATGCTGAGGATTGGCAAGAAGCCACTTGATGGCTGCACTATAGACCTGCTTTTCATTCTCAATATTTAGATCACTGGAGGACAAAAGCTTATGGAGATGCTGGGGTGACACACTCACAAAGTCTTCACACTCCACTACTTCAGTAAAATGCTCACAGGCATACTGATCCGCCATGTCCATTAAGTCTATTCGATTGTGACTTTCTGCAAAGGCTCTTACCGCCAGGCAGTTGGAGGGATGAAAATGTAACTTCATGTATTCACAACAAGCTCTAGCCACCAGTTCAACCTGTAGAATACAGGCTGCATATAAAAGAGGTTGGACATTGTCAACAGTCAAAGTGAGCCTTGAAGAATAGACAAACTTTACCAAGTCTTCTATTGCATCACCATCAAAATCTCTGATCTCAATCAGTGTTTGCTTGGCTTCAGCCATTTCAGAGAGAAACATGGCTCTGAAGTAAGGGATAACACAAGCCAATACTAGTTTGTGACAAGAGATTAGCTTTGAGCCAACCTGTTCAAAACAAACAAACAAAAGGAGACAGTTTAATATCAAAATCAGTTTTACATCAGCATTGAGCATCTGTTGTAGCAGGAACAAAAACTTCACACAAATTTAGTGTATTTGTTTAACAGTGTAATCCTTTGGTCACTTATTTTAATGTAGGGCAATTTTTTTTTTTAATTTTTTTTTTCAACGTTTATTTATTTGTGGGACAGAGAGAGACAGAGCATGAACGGGGGAGGGGCAGAGAGAGAGGGAGACACAGAATCGGAAACAGGCTCCAGGCTCTGAGCCATCAGCCCAGAGCCTGACGCGGGGCTCGAACCCACGGACCGTGAGATCGTAACCTGGCTGAAGTCGGACGCTTAACCGACTGCGCCACCCAGGCGCCCCAATGTAGGGCAATTTCTTAAAGTCAGGCAACTTTCTTCTTCCAGATTAGCCCCTTATTTTCTACACTTCTATCCACAATGTATATTTGGTAAGCTGATTTTCTGTATTAATCTCAAATTTCAGAAGCATTCTGTGAATGAAGAAGAACAGCATACATCATCTAGCACTACTTGAGCACTATTCTTGTTTTTGGTCTGTGAGTCCCTTTTCTAAAAAAAAGCTTTCCAGTTTTGTGGATATAATTGACATCTAACATTATGTAAGTTTAAGTTAAACAACATAATGATTTGATGTATGTACATATTATGGAATGATTACCACAATGTTTAGTAAACATCTAACACCTCACATAATTCTGAATTTTATCTTTCCCTGTAACAAGAACTTTTAAGATTTCCTCTCTTAGCAACTTTCAAATATACAACACAGTATTATCAACCACAGTCGTCATGTCAGGCACTGTTCTAAGTGCTTTTCACATATTACTTAACTCACTTAATTGTCCCAATGCCCCTATGAGTAGGCACTATTATATAACCACAGTTTATCAGTGAGAAAATTGAAGCACAAAGAGACCACTATTTAGTAGTATTTACTATGAGCTTAAAGTTTTTTTCATTCCTTATTAAATTATTTTGAAATAATATAAAAAACAGAATAATAATGAAGGGACACCTGGATGGATCAGCTGGTTAAGCGTCCAACTCTTGATTTCAGCTCAGGTCATGATCTCACAGTTCATGACTTTGAGCCATGAATTGGCTCCACACTGACAGTGTAGAGCCTGCTTGGGATGCTCTTCCCCCTCTCTTTCTCTGTCCCTCCTCTGCTCTAAATAAATAAACAAACTTAAACACTAAAATTTTACCTTATTTCCTAAAAAATTACACTATTGTCAATAGTTTGCTATTGTAAGTGACAATGTAGTAAGTTTTGCTGTAATTGAAACTTTATTCCCACTCTATTTCATTTCCTACAGATAAAATCCTAAAAAGAAATGGTATTTCAAAGGATAGGCACAGTTTGGGATACAGACTGCTAAATTGTCCATCTCTGATCTCCCTACAATATTTGTGCCATATTCTGAGTACTAACTTATTAAAAAGTATTTGTTAATTTAATGCATGAAAATATTATCTATTTTAGTTTATCTTATACTAATATCATCGAATCATTCATTAATTTTGGGCTATTTTTACCTCTTCTATAAACTTATTCTATGATTTTTTTCTTATGTTTTTGTAAGAACTCCTCATATATTTAGAGTGTGAGTCGTTTGCCATATATTAGTTCAAAATTTTCTCTTTTATGGTGTGCTTTTTTAGTCACCCCCTCTAGATTTTTACACAATCAAACCAATCTTTGTCTTTATAATTTCTGCCTTAGATGCTATGCTTAATATTAAACACATTAACTTCACATATTCTAGTATTTTTAGGGTTTTATGTTTTATACATACACCTTTATTTCCATCTGGAAGTTCTGGTACTGAGTACCAGTTATCTCCTTATTAACACAGCAGTAGTTACCCAGTTTTCTTAGCACTTTGTGTTAGGTAATCTTTAAATACAGTAGGCTACAGGACACCTGGGTGGCTCAGTTGGTTGAGTGTCCAACTTCAGCTCAGGTCATGATCTTAAAGTTTGTGAGTTCGAGCCCCATGTCAGGCTCTGTGCTGACAGTTCAGAGCCTGGAGCCTGCTTCGGATTCTGTGTCTCCCTCTCTCCTTCCACCCCTCCCCTGCTCATGCTTTGTCTCCCTCTCAAAAATAAACAAACATTAAAAAAGAAAATTAAATACAGTAGGCTAGTGTTTTACCAATATTCCTGTTTTCATGTAGCATTTTGACTATGTAATACACTTACAGTTGTGTCTCATTATTTGGGAATGAATTTTAAAATGAGAACTTCTAAAGAAAAAGGCCTGAGGAGTATTACAATGTATAATAAATGCTTTTGTTTATAAAAGTTCCTCTTGACCTTTTCTCACTAATGTGGAGGAAGAATGAATATCCCTTCAACAAATACAAGATTATGGGGCGTCTGGGTGGCTCAGTCAGTTGGGCGGCTGACTTCAGCTTAGGTCATGATCTCGTGGTTCGTGAGTTTGAGCCCGGCGTCAGGCTCTGTGCTGGCAGCTCAGAGCCTGGAGCATGCTTCGGATTTTGTGTCTCCCTCTCTCTGCCCCTTGCCTGCTCACGCTCTGTCTCTGCCTTTCAAAAATAAATAAACATTATAAAAACAAAACAAACAAAACAAACAAATACAAGATTATCATCTCTGTTGGTTATATTGTATTTAATTTTTTAAAAGAATCCACAGGTAAGATTCAGATTTTACTGAGACTCAAGTTGCATCCTATACTAAAGCAGAAAGTTTGGCATGTTTTCAAATTCACTTAAGCCCTAAAATGGGATCTGAAATCTGATATTAAGCATTTTAAAAACAGGCTGAAAATATCCTTTTTTAAAATTTTCTGCACATGCCACCATTGAGATTTAGTTTCTAT
The DNA here is from genome assembly GCF_014898765.1 of Herpailurus yagouaroundi. Taxonomy (NCBI): domain Eukaryota; kingdom Metazoa; phylum Chordata; class Mammalia; order Carnivora; family Felidae; genus Herpailurus; species Herpailurus yagouaroundi. The sequence continues at coordinate 96,245,010 of NW_024412376.1, read as the reverse complement.
GCAAATAATCTGTAAACCTCACATGGCATAAATCTGCTTAAATTTGCCAACATGCCATTACATAAAACATAATTCTACAATTTCCAGATAAACATTATTTTAACACTACCTTCTCACCCCAACTGTACAAATCAATGGTCCACAAATTATTTTCATACTGTTCATAAGACTTTGTTCCTCAACAACTCTATTTTAATTTCTTGATTCAATAAACTAAAACTTGAATATTTAATACACACACAATCACACCCCCAATCAAAGTGATTAAAGATAATACACCCACTCCGTTTTTTTTTTTGTTTTTTTTTGTTTTTTTTTTTTTTGAGAGAGAGAGAGAGGGAGAGAGGTGCAGAGAGAGAATCTCAAGCAGGCTCCGCACTGTCAGCACAGAGCCCAATGTGGGGCTCAAACCCACAAACTGTGAGATCATAACCTGAGCTGAAATCAAGAGTCAGATGCTTAACCAACTGAGCCACCCAGGTGCCCCCTTAATACTTAATACTTTTTTAACATTTGGTCATTCTGGTAACTATTCTTTTGTGAACTAGTTGTTATTACATAGGTTCACTTTACTTCTAAGTATTAATTGTAAAATCCCATTAACACAGACTGTTAAAAATCATTTACAAATACACTAAACTTGTTTTTAAATCATTGAAACAAAAACTAAAGTGTATTAGTTTGAAATGTTCATAATTATGCCATTTAATTAAAACTAAGTGTTTGAGAACTACACTGAAATAAAAATACAGAAGACAAACAGTGAGACAGAAATAGAGTGGAAGAAAAAAATCCAAATGCCTGTCTTTTATGTTTGTTTAGAAGCTATATTCTAATTTCTCAGTTTTAATCCCTTGTTAATTTTGTCCTTTTAACCTCTTAGCTACTCTTTTCGATAATCCACCAATTTTAATCAGTTTGAATAGTCAAAATAGCATTTTACAGCCAAGGTCAAGAAGGGGTTAGATATACAAAACCAAGATAGTTTGGCTTACATGTAGTGAATTATCACATTATAATGTCTAGCCACATTCACTATGCTACAATCTTGGTTAATCTTACTACATTCATTAGAAAAATCTGCACAATGGAAACGATGGATAACATTTTAGGGGTCAAATAAACAAGAATCTACTAATATAAGTATTTAAATACACCTTCTGAGCAACATGAAAAAAGTTAAAATATCAATTTATTACTTGAATGTCAGAAAGATGAACATTCATTAGACAGCTTAACATAGAATGCTTAAGTGTTAAAGACAGAATCACCTTCTCATTTATCATTTCATTAGATTATGTCTGCCTTCCCATCAGGAGTTAACTGTTACATTTATAAGGATAATAATTTTATCATTTCTACCTATTGGAAGTATGGTACTATAATGCAGCTCACATATTTTGTTTCCCTGCAATCTTTCAGAGTACTTATTCTTACCTGGTCATTTGGAAGTTTGACACCAAAAAATTATAACACAATCTTGAAAATATTTATCCAAATCCTATAAATGTTTATTTTAAAAACTCAAAGAAACATGTATTTTCAAAAAAAGAAGAAGCCAAATAATATGAATAAAACTATTCAGTGGAAGCATCAACAAGTTAGGGGGTTTCCTTCCTCTAATAATCTCTGTTAATCTCTTCAAGTAAAATTTAACTATGATCTGTAACAAAAACAATTACATTTCCTCAAACTATCATAAAGAAGTAGAAGCATCTTTGTAAATGTTACTTTTGTTGACCTAGAACACATGGTTTAAGCATGAGTGCTATGCAACCTCTGCAAGACAAATTCCCCTGTCTTTTATCACCAAACTGCTGCCCTTAAGAAAGCTTTCCCCCTATATAATTTTAGACCTGCTACTGGATATATTCTTTTTTTTTTTTAATTTTTTTTTTTTTAACGTTTATTTATTTTTGAGACAGAGAGAGACAGCATGAACGGGGGAGGGTCAGAGAGAGAGGGAGACACAGAATCCGAAGCAGGCTCCAGGCTCTGAGCTGGCACCACAGAGCCCGACACAGGGCCCGAACTCACGGACCGCGAGATCATGACCTGAGCCGAAGTCGGCCGCTTAACCGACTGAGCCACCCAGGCGCCCCTGGATATATTCTTTAAAATGTTTCCACTGGGGCACCTGGGTGGCTCAGTCAGTTAAGCAACGAACTCCTGATTTCAGCTCAGGTCATGATCCCAGGGTCATGTGATCGAGTTCCATGTCAGACTCCGTGCTGGGAGTGGGGCCTGCTTAGGATTCTCTCTCTCCCTCTCTCTCTCTCTCTGCCCCTCCCCTGCTCGTGCTCTCTCTCTTAAAATAAACATCTAAGAAATAAATTAAAAAATAAAATTTTTCCCTAATAAACAAAGAAAATATATAAGCAAATTTCACCTCTCCCTGGAATGACCTCAAGATAATAATCTCTTATGTGAAGCCTTTCCAATCACCTTTCAGGCATAATTCATAGATCTCTCCTATGCTGCCATAAAAATAACACAAAAATGATAATCACTAAATTATATTATAGTTAGGTGTGTATGTGCCTTTCTCTGGATAAATTTCAAATACCCTCAAGGCAAGAACAGAATATTACTCAAATTTATTTATACTCTCCATATACTAGGGTAAGACCTTAGTAAGTATCTGCTAAATAAACTTTTTTTTTTGTTTCCAATATAAGTGCTCATTTTGGAATTTTAAAATTGGCTAATGACCTTATATATGGACAATAAAATATATTTGGATAATGGTTTTTTTTTTTTTTAAAGATTTTCTTTTTAAGTAATTTCTACATACAAAGGCTCAAACTTACAACTCTGAGATCAAGAGTTGCACACTCCATTGACTGAGCCAGCTGGGTGCCCCAATAACTGTCTTTCTAAAATGTTTGCCTTAAAAGCAATAATGGTCAAAGGAAACATACTAATTAAAAAAAAAAATAGGGGATGACTTTATATCAGAGAATAATCCTTAAGATTAGATGAATATAAAAAGTGAAATTTATGTTGAACAGGGCATTATGAATTATCTGTAATCCTATTTGACTTAATTGTTCTATGACAGTTAAATTCTGACAGTTGAAGAAATGTTGAATTAGAATTAAGAAACAAATCCACAGGGCGCCTGGGTGGCTCAGTCGGTTAAGTGTCCGACTTCAGCTCAGGTCATGAACTCACGGTTCGTAAGTTTGAGCCCCGTGTTGGGCTCTGTGTTGACAGCTCAGAGCCTGGAGCCTGCTTGTGATTCTGTGTGTGTGTGTGTCTCTCTCTCTCTCTGCCCCTTCCCCACTCATTCTCTGTCTCTCTCGGTCTCTCAAAAATGAATAAATGCTAAAAAAATTAAAAAAAAAAAAAGAATTAAGAAACAAATCCAGTAAGAGACCTGTTAAGAGATTAAGTTGTAACACTTTCTAATGAATAGGAACAGAATACACGATAGGTAGAATTATCTGATACTCTTGGAACTATTATAGTAGTATACATAATGATCCAAAGAGCTGATACTTATTATTATGTACCAAGCACCGCCATAAGGACGTTACTTGTACCAATTCACTTATTCCTCACAAAAACCTAATCATCACTCTAATTTTACAGATGAAAAAATAAAAATGATGGTCCCTTTAAATTACTGAAGTGATTCTCATGCCTAATGAAGTGTTTCTCATGTCACTGTTTACTTTTTTTTTTTTAATTTTTTTCATGTTTGTTTATTTTGAGAGAGGGAGAATGCACAGGAAAAGGGAAGAAAGAGAGGGATAGAAAGAATCCCACGCAGACCCTGCACTGCCAGGGCAGAGCCCAATGTGGGACTAGATCCCATAAACCACGAGCTCATGACCTGAGCAGAAATCAAGAGTTGGACACTTAACCAACTGAGCCACCTATGCGCCCCTGTCAGTGTTTAAAACATAGTATTTTAATTTTCAACCACTGACTCTTTGGGAGTTTTTATTTCAATCTATTGCTAAAGTTACACAATAAACAAAGTTATGAGTTGTCTTTAAGTGGCTATATCCCTATTTTTCCCTTAATATCTATACGCAGTATGTTATATGTTATATAAATTATTCTAAAATTCAGTTATAAAATTTATAAAATCAATACTCTAATTATTTTCCATTTGCTGAATGATAACTGAATTCCAACAATCTATTTTACATTTTTATTTTTGCTAAAGCCAGTGTGGGTCACTGAATTTCACACCACGGTTAAAAATTAGAGCAATGGCATAAAATTAAATAATATACATACAGAACAAGAGAACTTAAGTGTTCTACATTAAAATATATATACATAGCTAAATTTCACACAGAGCTAGAATTATATAATGGTTTTCTTCTCAAAATCTTAGGGCCTAGAAATACATAAAACAAGTAACAGTTTAAGGAAAGAGAATATAGCTCATTTATCCACAGTATAATACTATACCCCTGGACATTCTGGATCTAAAATTCAAAGCTTATGCTTTCAGTTTATAGACTCCTGTTGAGTATTCTCTGGTCTGATTCTTCAAGTATGCTTTCCATCCCTATGACTCAGCTTTAAAAAGCTGTCTGATCAAAAGCAAAAGCAAAAGCAAAATTTAAGAGATCTCAAAGTGGCAAATCAAATGTGGAAAATGCTTCATGGATGCATATGAATCATCAAAAAAAAATGTAATATTACACTGAGATATAAGAATAGTAAAAGTACTTTAAACAAGTAATGAGGAACAATTAGACTTCCACACTGTTTTATCACTTTTCCAATTTTACTAAAACTGTCTTTTGCAGCAGAATAACACAACATGTGGTCTATAGACCACAGACTTAAAACTTACTACACTTTTTCATCCAAGTCTAAATAGATTCTACTTCATTATCAGGTATAGAGAATCTCACTTAAGAGACCATTGTTTTAAAGTAGAGATTAAATTACCAGAATAGGAACATGTACTAAAATACTACTGCAGCTGAGTAAACAATCAAGAATTCCTAACTTTTAACTTACATTAAGAGTGAGTATACTAGGATTTTTAAATACACAAGTTAAAAGCTTAATGGTCAACAGCAATTTATTAATTTCAGTAATAATAACTATTTGTTGTTGTAAGGTCCAGAACTCTCAGAAGTTAAATTAACTATGAAATAATGAATATTAATACTTAATAAGTACAAGTTTACCTTGTGCTAATCCTCCTTTACTCACCTTCCTTTATATCCTTTCACCTTCAATAAAAAAGGATTGAGACTAAAATCATTTTGACTATAACAAGTATGATACCAAAAATTCACCCTCTATGGTTATAGAAACCCTCATTTTTCATAATACAATAAAGAGTTTGAAAAAGAAGAAAAGTCTTACCTTTAGTGTAACATCACACAGTTCTCCATTTTCATAAAACCGAAGAAGGGAACCATGAAAATCTTTCCAAGCTTCATTTGCTTCAAAGATAAAAGAGTCTTCTCCATCACCATCACTAATTGAAGACCTATTCTTTATTTGCTGGTGCTGTTGCCTTTTCCCCTTTGTGCAGTGATTCCTAGCTTGTTTTGCATTCACAGATTCTGAAGCCATTTGCAACACTCTTCTTTTAATATAGCTCTCTTCTCAAATATTCCATTTATTCTCTTAAAAGGGGTGTGGAGGAAGCAGAAGGTAGATGCAGCCCACTAACCTTCAGACATTTTTCAAAACCCAAACTGCCATTGTCCAATTGGCTGAGACTGAAAAATAAACAGTAAAACACATAAAAACAAACCAAAAGAAAAGTATCATTAATAATTATAGTTTACAAAACTAGATATAAAATGACCACATAAATTACTACTTAAGAACAAGTAACTTTGCAGCTCTATGCTAAATGTCATAATAATTACCTCAGCTAATTATATCAGTGAAGGAATGCCTTTAAAATCTAATTTGAAAATTCTGGAAAGATGGTGGAATAGAAGCAGCAGGAATCTATCTCCCATACCTAGGCAAAAATTGTACTGGCAGAATCAAACTGTAGAGTCTGTGGAAGGCTTACAACTTCAGGGAAAGACTGAAATGTTTAATTTTGTCAACTTCAGCTCTTAAGTACAACAGCACCTGTCCATCCCCACATCTTCAGTCAGATCGCAAGTAAGCAGCCGGGTACATGTTCCTAGCTAGAGCAGCTTACACAATTTTCAGGAGTTGGGGTGGACAAAAAGGACCTAGTCCTCCAAATATCAGTGATCTCTGCTGAGTGCTGACTACTGCTTCTGATCACAGAAGTGCAGGTAAAGAGGTGGACAGTCATTGGTAATACACCTCCACCTACTGTTATAAGTCCCTCCCTCTCAGCTGACGTGCCTTGCAGGGAATTTAAAAGGCTCGTGCCCTTCCTTTCCATTCTTACTGTTTGTTCCCCCCTTCTCCTTTTCACAGTCAAGACAATAAAAAACAAGAGCATATACAAGGAAAATTAGAAAGTGACAATGCATGCCAAGGGAAATGCTCAGAAAAGATGTGAGAGACCTTAAATTATATACCTCAGGCTGATCATTAGCACAGAGATGGCTTACAACAAACAAAAAGAACAATAACAAAAACAAAAAATAGCAGACCTTAAAGAAGAATTAATCTGGACAATGATTTCCAGAATTACTACATTATTAGATTCAAATACCCAGTGTTCAACAACAACAACAAAAATTACAAGGGATACAATGAAACAGAAATATGGCCCATTCAAGGGGTGGGGTGGGGAGAGGGACAACAAACTGTACTAAAAAAGAACTAATGGAGTATTTTATAGTAAAGACTTAAAAAAAACTCTTGGGGGCGCCTGGGTGGCGCAGTCGGTTAAGCGTCCGACTTCAGCCAGGTCACGATCTCGCGGTCCGTGAGTTCGAGCCCCGCGTCAGGCTCTGGGCTGATGGCTCAGAGCCTGGAGCCTGTTTCCGATTCTGTGTCTCCCTCTCTCTCTGTCCCTCCCCCGTTCATGCTCTGTCTCTCTCTGTCCCAAAAATAAATAAACGTTGAAAAAAAAAAATTAAAAAAAAAAAAACTCTTTTAAAGATGCTCAAAGAACTAAAGATATAAAGAAAATCAGGAAAATAACCAATACATTCAAAAAAGAAAAAGAAAAACTAAATAGAGACTGAAAAGAGTTTCTGGAAGTGACAAGTGCAATAATTGAAATGAAAAAGTCACTAGAGACACTCAGTGACAGATATGAACAGGCAAAAAAAAAAAAGAATTATCAAACTTGAAGACAAGACAATGGGAAATATCAACTCTCAGGTAAATACAGAAGAAAAAAAGAAAAAGACTGAAAAAACACGAACAAAACCTACAAGACCTATGAACCAGCAAACAGACCAACATGCACATTATGAGAATCCTAGAAGAGTAAGACAGACAAGGGGGAAGAGAAAATATTTAAAGCAATAATAACCGAAAACTTCCCAAATTTGATTAAAAGCATCAATATAAGCATTCAATAAGTTCTAAGAAAGAGGAACTCAAAGGAAACCACATCAAGACATAATCAAACCTTCAAAACCCAAAGATAAAAGGAGATTCCTGAAAACAACAAGAGAAAAGTGAATTGTCAGACACAGGAATCCTCAATAAGAGTTTTAGCAGATTTTTTTATCAGAAACTTCAGAAGCCAGATAGAATAGGCAGATATGTTCAAGGTACTAAAAGACAAATCGAAGATATTATATCTGGCAATAGTGACCTTCAAAAGTGAAGGAGAAAATAAGACATTCCTAGATAAACAAAAGCTGGGAGAGTTTGTGACCATTAGACCTGTCATGCAAGAAATATTCAAGAGAGTCCTACAAGGTGAAATGAAAGAACACTTAACAGTAACTCAAAGCCATATGGAAAAATAAAGAGCTCAAGAAAGTAAACACATGTATGACTACAAAACCTAGTATTACTGTAGCAATGGTTGGTAACTACACTTTTTGTTTCCAACAGGTTTAAGAGACTACTACATTTAAAGAAAAAAAGCAATTATTAATGTAAAAGCTGCTATTACTATAACTTTGGTTTCCAACACCAAATCTTGTTTCCTCTACAATTCAAGGGAATAATTTAAAATAAATTTAAAAACTAAAATTAGGAATGCCTGTGTGACTCAGTCGATTAAGCATCTGACTTTGGCTCAGGTCACAATCTCCCGGTTCATGACTTTGAGTCCTGCATTAGGCCTTGTGCTGACACCCTGGAGCCTGGGGCCTGCTTCAGATTCTGTCTCCCTCTCTCTCTGCCCCTCTCGTGCTAGCACTCTGTCTCTCTCTCCTTCAAAAATAAGTAAACATTAAAAAACCTTTTAATTAAAATTTAAAAATTTAAACCAAAATTTAATAATTACTAGCTGTGTCCAAAGACACAAGTAAGTTAAAATGGAAAGGATGGAAAAAAAGATTTTCCATGCCAAAAGTAACCAAAAGAGAACAAATATGGCATATCAGATAAAACAGACTAAGTCAAAAAATGTTACAAAAAGGATATTATGTATTAACAAAAGGATCAATACAGCAAGAAAATATAACAATTATGAATTTATGCATATAATGACAGATCATGACAATATACAAAGCAAAAACTAACAGAACTCAAGTGAAAAATAAATAGTTCCATAATAATAACTGGAGACTTCATACTCCATTGACAATAAAGGATAAACAGACAGAAGAAATAGAGGACTTAAATAACACAGTAAGCCAACTAGATCTAAGACATATAAAGAACAGTCCACCAACAACATAATACATATTCTTCTCAAGTGCATGTGGAACATTTTTCAGGATAGACAATACATTAGGCCACTATTTAAGTCTCACAGATTTAAAAAAATACACAGCATACCAAGTATACTTTTTAAAAAAATTTTTGATGTTTATTTTTTAATATAATTTATTCTCAAACCAGCTTCCATACAACACCCAGTGCTTGTCCCAACAAATGCCCTCCTTAATGGCTATCACCCGCTTTCCCCTCTCCCCAACCCCCCGTCAACCCTCAGTTTGTTCTCTGTACTTAAGAGTCTTTTATGGTTTGCCTCCCTCCCTCTCTGTTTTTAACTATTTTTTTCCCCTTCTTTTCCCCATGGTCATCTATTAAGTTTCTCAAGATCCACATATGGGTGAAAACCTATGATATCTGTCTTTCTCTGACTGAATTATTTCACTTAGCATAATACCTTCCAGTTCCATCCATGTTGCTGCAAACAGCCAGATTTCATTCCTTCTCATTGCCAAGTAGTATTCCACTGTATATATAAACCAAATCTTCTTTATCTACTCATCAGTTGTTGGACATTTAGTCTCTTTCCAAATTTGACTATTGTTGAAAGCGCTGCTATAAACATTGGGGTACATGTGCCCCTATGAATCAGCACTCCTGTATTCCTTGGGTAATTCCTAGCAGTGCTATTGCTGGATCACAGGGTAGTTCTATTTTTAATTTTTTGAAGAACCTCCACACTGTTTTTCAGAGCGGCTGCACCAGTTTGCATTCCCACCAACAGTGCAAGAGGGTTCCCGTTTCTCCACATCCTCTCCAGCATCTATAGTCTCCTGATTTGTTCACTTTAGCTACTCTGACCATCATGAGGTGGTATCTCAGTGTGGTTTTGATTTGTATTTCCCTGATGAGTGATGTTGAGCAACGTTTCATGTGTCCGTTGGCCACCTGGATGTCTTCTTTAGAAAAGTGTCTATTCATGTCTTCTACCCATTTCTTCACTGGATTATTTGTTTTTCAGGTGTGGAGTTTGGTGAGTTCTTTATAGATTTTGGATACTAGCCCCTTATCCAATATGTCATTTGCAAATATCTTTTTCCAGTCCACTGGTTGCCTTTTAGTTTTACTGATTGTTTCCTTTGCAGTACAGAAGATTTTTATCTTCATGAGGTTCCAATAGTTCATTTTTGCTTTTAATTCCCTGGCCTTTGAAGATGTGTCAAGTAAGAAATTGCTGCGGCTGAGGTCAGAGAGGTTTTTTCCTGCTTTCTCCTCTAGGGTTTTGATGGTTTCCTGTCTCACATGCAGGTTCTTCATCCATTTTGAGTTTATTTTTGTGAATGGTGTAAGAAAGTGATCTAGTTTCATTCTTCTGCATGTTGCTGTCCAGTTCTCCCAGCACCATTTGTTAAAGAGACTGTCTTTTTTCCACTGGATACTCTTTCTTGCTTTGTCAAAGATTAGTTGGCCATATATTTGTGGGTCCAATTCTGGGTTCTCTATTCTATCCCATTGGTCTGTGTGTCTGTTTTTGTGTCAATACCATACTGTCTTGATGATTACAGCTTTGTAGTAGAGACTAAAGTCTGGGATTGTGATGCCTCCTGCTTTAGTTTTCTTCTTCAGTATTACTTTAGCTATTCAGGGTCCTTTGTGGTTCTATACAAATTTTAGAATTGTTTGTTTTAGCTTTGAGAAGAATGCTGGTGCAATTTTGATAGGTATTGCATTGAATGTGTAGACTGCTTTAGGTAGTATTGACATTTTAACAATATTTATTCTTCCAATCCATGAGCACAGAATGTTTTACCATTTCTTTGTATCTTCTTCAATTTCCTTCATAAGCTTTCTATAGTTTTCAGCATACAGATCTTTCACATCTTTGGTTAAGTTTATTCCTAGTTGTTTTATGGTTCTTGGTGCAACTATAAATGGGATCAATTTCTTGATATCTCTTTCTGTTGCTTCATTATTGGTGTATAAAAATGCAACCAATTTCTGTACCTGGATTTTGTACTTTGAGACTTTGCTGAGTTCATGTATCAGTTCTAGCAGACTTTTGGTGGAGTCTGTCGGGTTTTCCATGTAGAGTATCATGTCGTCTGCAAAAAGTGAAAGTTTGACATCATCTTTGCCAATTTTGATGCCTCTTAATTCATTTTGTTGTCTGACTGCTGATGCTAGACTTCCAACACTATGTTAAACAACAGTGGTGAGAGTGGACATCCTGTTGTGTTCCTGATCTCAGGGGGAAAGCTCTCAGTTTTTCCCCATTGAGGATATTAGCTGTGGGCTTTTCATAAATGGACTTTACAATGTTTAAGTATGTTCCTTCTATCCCAACTTTCCTGAGGGTCTTTATTAAAAAAGGATGCTGAGGGGCACCTGGGTGGCTCCATCAGTTGGGCAACCGACTTCAGCTCGGGTCATGATCTCGCAGTTTGTGAGTTCGAGCCCTGCATCGGGCTCTGTGCTGACAACTCAGAGCCTGCGGTCTGCTTCAGATTCTGTGTCTCCCCCTCTCTCTGCCCTTTCCCTGCTCATGCTCTGTGTCTCTCTGTCCCTTAATAATAAATGTTAAAAAATAAAAAATAAAAAGAAATATAAGAAAGGATGCTGAATTTTGTCAAATGCTTTTATGCATCGATTGACAGGATCATATGGTTCTTATCTAATTAATGTGATGTTTCACATTGATTGATTTGTGAATATTGAACCAGCCCTGCAGCCCAGGAATGAATCCCACTTGATCATAGTAGTTCTTTTTATATGCTGTTGAATATGACTTGCTCGAATCTTGTTGAGAATTTTTGCATCCATATTCATCAGGGATATTGGCCTGTAGTTCTCTTTTTTTTGCTGGGTCTCTGTCTGGTTTGGGAATCAAAATTATGCTGGCTTCGTAGAATGAGTCTGGAAGTTTTCCTTCCATTTCTATTTTTTGGAACAGCTTGAGAAGGATAAGTATTATCTCACTTTAAATGTCTGGTAGAATTCCCCAGGGAAGCCATCTGGTCCTGGACTCTTTATTTGTTGGGAGATTTTTGATAACTGATTCAATTTCTTCACTAGTTATGGGTCTGTTCAGATTTTCTATTTCTTCCTGTTTGAGTTTTGGTTGTGTGTGGGTGTTTAGAAATTTGTCCATTTCTTCCAGGTTGTCCAGTTTGTTGACATATAATTTTTCACAATATTCACTGATAATTGCTTGTATTTCTGAGGGATTGATTGTAATAAATCCATTTTCATGCGTGATTTTATCTATTTGGGTCCTCTCTTCTCTCTTTTTGAGAAACCTAGGTAGAGGTTTATCAATTTTATTTTTTCAAAAAACCAACTCTTAGTTTCATTAATCTGTTATCCTGATTTTTTTTTTTATTTTGTATTGTTTATTTCTTCTATGATCTTTACTTCTTTTCTTCTACTGGGTTTGGGTTTCTTTGTTGTTCTGCTTCTAGTTCCTTTAGGTGTGCTGTTAGATTTTGTATTGGGGATTTCTCTTGTTTCTTGAGACAGGCCTGAATTGCAATGTATTTTCCACGTAGAACTGTCTTTGCTGCATTCCAAAGGGTTTGGACTGTTGTGTTTTCATTTTCATTTGTTTCTGTATATTTTTTTAACTTCTTTAATTGCCTGGTTGACCCATTCGTTCTTTACAAGAATGTCCTTTAACCTCCATGTATTTGGAGGTTTTCCAAGCTTTTTCCTGTGGTGGATTTCAAGTTTCATAGCATTGTGATCTGAAAGTGTGCATGGTATGATCTCAATTCTTTTATATTTATTGAGTGCTGTTTTGTGACCCAGTATGTGATACTGGAGAATGTTCCATGTGTACTCAAGAAGAAAGTATATTCTGCTGCTTAAGGATGAATAGTTCTAAATATATCTGTCAAGTCCATCTGGTCCAGTGTATCATTCAGGCACTTGTTTCTTTACTGATTTTGTCTAGATGATCTGTCCATTATTGTAAGTGGAGTATTAAAGCCCCCTACAATTACCACATTCTAAACAATAAGATTGCTTATGTCTGTGATTGTTTTATGTATTTGGGTGCTTCCGAATTCAGTGCATAGACATTTATAACTGTTAGTTCCTCCTGATGGATAGACCCCCACAATTATTATATAATGCCCTTCTTCATCTTTTGTTACAGCCTTAAGTTTAAAATCTAGTTTGTCTGATGTAAGTATGGCTACTCCAGCTTTCTTTTGACTTCCAGTAGCCTGAGAGATGGTTCTCCATCCACTCACTTTCAATCTGAAGGTGTCCTCAGGTCTAAAATGGGTCTCTTGTAGACAGCAAATAGATGGGTCTTGTTTTTTTTATCCATTCTGATACCCTATGTCTTTTGATTGGAGCATTTAGTCCACTTACATTCAGTGTTATTATTGAAAGATAGGGATTTAGAGTCATTGTGTCATCTGTAGGTTTCATGCTTGTAGTGATATCTCTGGTACGTTGTGGTCCTTGCAACATTTCACTCACAGAGTCCCCCTTAGGATCTCTTGTAGGACTGGTTTAGTGGTGACGAATTCCTTCAGTTTTTTATTTTTTGTTTGTTTTTTTTTTTGTCTGGGAAAACCTTTATCTCTCCTATTCTGAATGACAGGCTTGCTGGATAAAGGATTCTTGGCTGCATATTTTTCCTGTTCATCACATTGAAGGTCACCCACCATTCTTTTCTGCCCTGCCAAGTTTCAGTAGATAGGTCTGCTACTACCCTTATGTATGTTAAGGCCCGTTTATCCCTAACTGCTTTCAGAATTCTCTATCTTTGCATTTTGCCAGTTTCACTATGATATGTCATACAGAAGATAGATTCAAGTTACACCTGAAGGGAGTTCTCTGTGCCCCCTGGACGTGAATGTCTGTTTGGGGAAGTTCTCAGCTATGATATGTTCAAGTACACCTTTGGCCCCTTTCTGTCTCTTTTCTTCTTCTTCTGGAACTCCTATGATACGGCTATTGTTCCCTTTCATTGAATCACTTAGTTCTCTAATTCTCCCCTTGTGATCCAGAATTTTTTTTATCTTTTTCTCAGCTTCCTCTTTTTCCATAACTTTATCTTCTAATTCACCTATTGTCCCCTCTGCCTCTTCAATCCCTGCTGTTACCGCCTCTATTTTATTTTGCACCTCATTTATAGCATTTTTTAATTCAACATTACTATTTTTTAGTTCCTTGATCTCTGCAGCAATAGATTCTCTAGTGTCTTCTATGCTTTTTTCAAGCCCAATTAATCTTATATCTGTTTTGATCAATACTTTAGCTGTCATTTCTTCCTGGAATATCTTTTGAGGAGAAATCTTCTGTTTCATCATTTTGGCTAGTTTTCTGTACCTTATGTGTTTTAAAAGTTTGTTATGTGCTCTGCACCTGTGAGCACTGCTATATTAAAGAGGGGTCGGGGCACCTGGGTGGCACAGTCGGTTGAGCGTCCGACTTCAGCCAGGTCACGATCTCGCGGTCCGTGAGTTCGAGCCCCGCGTCAGGCTCTGGGCTGATGGCTCGGAGCCTGGAGCCTGTTTCCGATTCTGTGTCTCCCTCTCTCTCTGCCCCTCCCCCGTTCATGCTCTGTCTCTCTCTGTCAAAAATAAATAAATGTTGAAATAAAGAGGGGTCATACACTGTCCAGGGCCTGGCCCTTCAGGAGGTGTTTTTTGGAGAGTGTTACTTGCTTTGTGTTGCTGTGACTTTGGTTATTATATTTCCCTACTCGTAGTGATGCTTTGGACCCTCCACCAGATGTGCTTTGATTTGTTCCTTGAAGTAGCCCTGGAAAGGAAAACAAACAGAAAACAAAACACAGAAACACACAAATAAAAAAAGAAAAGGAAAGGAAAAAAACAACCCAAAAGCAAAAAACCAGAAATACCAGCTGCAAGTAAAGAACAGGGTAGAGGTGGTGCTGATGGAAGAGCACATACAAAGAGAGAAATGACAAGGGTAGGGAAAAAGAAAAACACTGACAAGGCAGAGAGACTAAATGGCTTAATCCAGAAAGACAGAAAGGAAAGGAAAGGAAAGGAGCCGGCCGGGGGAAAAATAAAAGAAGGTAAGGTTGTCCAGACAGAGAAACTATACAGCTTAATTATTCCAGAGAGAAAGTAAAGAAGGAGGTACAGAACATGTATCAAGAGAATGGATTAAGTATGTCTGCTTAAACAAACCAACAACCAGCGTACCCAGACTACAGGAGGGAAGAGATAAGGAGAAAAGGAAGGAAAAATATATCTATATAATAAGAATTGTCTGCGAATTAATCCAGGCAATGCAGCAGCACTGGTCTGAAGGAGGGGCCATCTAGTTCCTCAGCATCTATGCCGCTCTAGTAGATACGCAGTTACCAGGCGCAGAGTGGTGTGGTTTGATGTAGGGGGGTCCCGCCTCCAATGTGGGCCCTACTGTCTGATCCCTGAGGTCCCACCTTGGTGGTGGTGGGGAGAAAAATGACGACACCCTCCTCCCCGCCAGTCTCTCCTCCACAGACCAGTGACCCAAACTACTCTGTAAAAGCCGTCCTCACTGTGCCGCAGGCACAAACGAGGCAGTTCGTTTCATTCCACCGACTCCCATGCCCCAGCACTTGGCTGGGATTCAAACTCCCGCTCCATGCTCCCTGGTATTGGGGAAGCACTGCTCTTCGCCACCCCATATGTGGTCCCCCGACAGGCTTTGTCCTGTCCCACAGCACTCCAAGGGAGGGGATCACTTTCTCCTACTGCAGACTGCACCCCTGACCTAGCCACCGAGCCCAGGGCTGGCTCCCCTCCTCCCCAGGTACACAAACAGGGCAGCTGGCCCCAATCTGGAGAAAGGCCCACAATTAGAGATTGGATCTTTCTCCATCCCCGTCATGGTTCTTCTCTTGTCCAGATACAGTCTTATGCTTCCCCAGCCGCTCTTTCTTTCCCTTTGTCTCTCCAGAGAAGGGGATCCCTCCCCTCCATTTGTTTTATCTCTGCCAGTTCACAATCACACACCTATGGCCCGGCAGGTTGTCCCAGTGTACTCCTGGTAGCAACCCAGTCTCTTTTCCTCCCAAACTCTTGGGGCTCAAAGTCCTTTGGCTCCAACACTTCTTTGTTTGAGAGACGCAGGAAGTTCAGATCCCCTTACTTCTCTGCCATGTTGGCCACTCCCCCAAGTATCCTCTTGAATCACATCACGATGAAGTTAGAAATCAATGATAAAAGAACAATGGAAACTTGGAAGAAATGGGAAACTTAATACCCTTTCAAAAACAACCAATGCATCAAAGAGGTAATCACAAGGGAAATTAGAAAACACTTAGAAGCATGGGACACCTGTGTGGCTCAGTTGGTTAAGCATCTGGCTTCGGCTCAGGTCATGGTCCCATGGTTTGTGAGTTCGAGCCCCACATCAGGCTGTCTATTGTCAACATAGAGCCTGCTTTGGATCCTCTGTTCCCCTCTTTCTCTGTCCCTCCCCTGCTTGCACCCTCTCTCTCTCTCTCAAAAATAAACATTAGGGGAAAAAAAAAAGAAAATACTTAGAAGCAAAGGAAAATAAAAACACAATATACCAAAACTTACAGGAGCCACAGTGAAAGCAGTGCTAAGTAGGAAACTTATGATTATAAACACATTTTTTAAAAATCTCAAATCAATAACCTAGCTTTACAAATTAAGAAACCAGAAAAGGAAAACTAAACCCAAAACTAGCAGAAGAAATGAAATATAGAGTAAAAAATAAATAAAACAGAAAACAGATAAACGGCAGAAGAAAACAATCCAAAAGTTGGTTCTTTGAAGAAATCAATACAATTGACAAAATTTCAGGTAAATCAACTAAGACAAAAGAGAGAAGGCTCAAATTAGTAAAATTAGAAATGAAAATGGGGACATTACTTCTGACTCTACAAAAATAAAAATAATTATAAAAGAATACTATAAACAATTGTACATCAACAAATTGAATATGAAATAGACAAGTTCCTAGGAAATAAAACCTAAATCACAAAGAAATAGAAAATATAAATAGAGACTTACAACTACTAAGAATCAATTATTGGGGTGTCTCAGAGGCTTAATTGGTTGAGTGATCGACTCTTGATTTCAGCTCAGGTCCATGATCTCACAGTTTGTGAGACTGAGCCCCACATTGGGCTCTGCACTGAGACTGTGGGGCCTGCTTGGGATTCTCTCTCCCTCTCCCTCTGCTCCTCCCCACTCATGCTCTCTCTCTCAAAATAAATTAATAAACTTAAAAAAAAGAATCAATGATTACATCAATAATCAAAAATCTCCCCCAAAATTAAAGACCTGGACCTAACGGCTTCACTGGCGAATTCTACCAAGCATTTTATTTAAAGAAGAACTAATGTTATTCCTTCATAACATTTCCCAAAAATTGACAAGGACAGAATATTTCCCATCTCATTCTGTGAGGTCAGCATTACCTTGATTCAGAAACAAAGACTATGAAAAAACTACAAACGTATAAATCTTAATGAACAGTAACGCAAAATCCTCAACAAAATAATAGCAAACAAAATCGGTGACATATTAAAAGGATTATACACAATGACCAAGTGGGATTTATTTCTGGAATGCAAGGTGGTTCAACATATAAAAATGAATAAATATAGTACACTATATCAAAATGAAAGAAAAAAAAACCACATGATCATCTCAACTGATGCAGAAAAATAATTTCATAATACTCAACACACTTTCAAGATAAAAACACTGAACAAACTACAAACAGAAGGAAACTACCTCAACATAATAAAAGCCATTCATGAAAAACTCACAGTGAACATCATACTCAATGGTGAAAGAACATATTTTTGCTAAAATCAGAAACAAGGCAAGGATGCCCATCCTTCACCACTTCTATTCAAGAGTACTTCAAGTTCTAGCCAGAGCACTTAGTCAAGAAGAAATAAAAGGCATGCAAATTAGAAGATTACCTCTACTCACAGATGATATGATCTTATAGGCAGAATATCCCAAAGACTCCACAAAAAAACCTGCAGAATTAATGAATTCAGCAAAGTAGACTACAAAGTCAACACACAAAAATCAACTGCATGTCCATACACATCTCTAATTCTCAGTTTCTTCATTTATAAAAGAACAAGATTGGTCTAGGACAGGGTCAGCAATCTTTGTCTGTAAATGACCCAAAAAGTAAATACTTTAGCCTCAATGGGACATGAGGTTTCTATCACAACTACTCAACTTTGCCACTGAAACACAACAGCAACCACAGTCAACAGTAAATAACTGAGCATAATTGTGTTCCAATAAAAATTTATAAAAACAACTGGTAGGCATGATTTAGCCCCAGGGCCATAGTTGTAATAACCTGAGAAGGATGACTGGTTTAAACCCAACTATATCAAATCATGTTAAATATAAACGGCCTAAACACCAACAAACAAAAAAGGCACAGATTATGGAATACTACTCAGCAATTTTTTAAAAAGTTAGCCACTAAAACATGTAACATGCTGAATGAAGAAAAAAAAAAGCCAACCTCAAAGGGTTACATGCTTTTGGAATGTATGATTCCATTTATGTAACATTTTCAAAATGACCAAAGTATAGAGATGGAGAACATATTAGTGGTTTAGGGGTTAGGGAAAGATGAGAAGTGAGGAATGCCTGGGTTTGTAAAAGGTATTTGTGATGGAACTGGAAAAAAAGATACTTGTGATGGAACTAGACCTTGACTATGATGTGGTCACATGAATCAGTGTCAATTTCCAGGTTGTGATATTGTACTAAAGCTATGTCAGATATTACCATTGAGGAAAATTGGATGAAGGGTATACAAGATCATTTCTTACAACTGCAAATAAACCTAAAATTATCTCAAATAAAGGCATTAAAAAAAAAAAGATTGTCATACTGCATAAGAAGTGTGACTCAACATTAAATTGCCTATGAAACAACACCAACTTTTAAGTATAAAAATACAAATAAGTTAATGTAAAGGATAGAAACAGATATACCATGCTAACAGTACTTAAAAGTAAACTGAAGGAGACACATTATCTCATAACACAGACATCAAAGCCAAGAAAATTACCAGTTATAAAAAGACATTACCTAAAAAGCGGATAACCAACACACAAAAGAATGAAGTTAGACTCTTTATACCATATGCATAAATTAACTCAAAATGCATTAAGGATCTAAATTTAAAGCCTGAAACTATAAAACTGTTAGAAGAAAACAGAGGAAAAGCTTCATGACATTGGATATGGCAATGATTTCTTGAATATAACACCAAAAGTACAGACAACAAAAGAATTATGTCCATACAATACCCACCCACATCAGGCATCGGGACTTGCACTGGAAAGACAAATTTCCATAACATTTGGCTTTGAAAACCAGTAGGGATTAACTACATGAGTTTTTACAACAGGTGTGGCTTAACTCCAGGTACTTAAAATCAGCAGGCTTGACTCTGGGAAAGCCAGAAGGTATTAGGAAATTGAGTCCTTGCCCTGAAAGACCCAATATAAAAGCAGCAATTTGAAAAGCACCTGGGATACGTAGGAAGAAGTGTTATTTAATCTCAGAACATGTGCTGGACGGGCAGGAATCTTTAGGAGACTTAAGAACAAAAGATCTGGCCGGTGCCATTTCTCCTCCCACCCCCAAGTCTAGGTAGCTGGACATTTCTAGGAACATGCTCCAATGCACTAGCTAACACCACATACCCTGCCCCTGTGTTCTCCTGTGGATCTGCTCCATCCAACCCTGTCCAACTTGGCAAGCATCCCTCCAAAGCAGCTCCTGCTACAACACATCCTATAAGAAGCCCAATCAGGGAACAGCACCACTCCCTGTGCCTGGGGAGAGGGGAAGAGAACTACACACACCAGTGCAACTGCAGCCTCAGCAGACTTACTGGGGGCAGGCATCTGGTCTGATATCAGACCTGCCAACGAACAAAAGCCTCTCAGGGGACAACACAGGAAAAGTGCCCCGCAGTTCAGTGTTACCACAGCTGCAGCACACAAGCTGAGGGCAGGCATTGTCTGACTGCTGACACCACCCAACTACAAGCCCACAACAGCCCCAGACTAGCAACTTAATGGCATGGCAACCAAACCCTGCAAACAACAGAGAAGCTGGGCCACTCCAACCAACTGGACTTGAAGCAAACACAGCTCAGCCACAACACTCATAGGAGGGTGCACGCAACACACATAGGGGACACCCCTGAAGTGCCTGGTTCTGGTGAACAGGAGACGCTGTACTACAGGGCACCACTGGAACTCTTCTTCATAAAGCCACACTTTCAAGAACAGGAGACACAGCTGATTTTCCTAATACATAGAAACAAAGACACAGACTTAGATAAAATGAGGAGGCACAGGAATATGTCCCAAATGAAAGAATAGGAAATCACAGCAAGAGAGCTAAATGAAATGGAGATAAGCAATATATCTGATAAAGCATTCAAAGGGTCACAAAGATACTTATGGAACTTGAGAAAAGACTGAAAGACCTCCGTGAGACTATCACAAAAGGGAAAGAAAAAAGAACCAGAGATGAAGAACTCAATATCTGAAATTAAAAATGTATACACTAGAGGGAATCAACATCAGACTAGAAAACACAAAAGAATGGATACGGAAATTGGAAGAGAGAGTAAAGAAAGCAACCAAGCTGAACAGAAAAAGAGAATGACACAAATTGGAATAGGTTAAAAGAACTGAGTGACATCATCAAGTGCAATAACATTCTCATGATAGGGATCCCAGAAGGAGAAGAGAGAGAAGAGGGAAAAGAAACCTGATGTGAAGAAAGAAGAGCTGAAAACTTCCCAATTCTGGGGAAAGAAAGAGACACCCATATCTAGGAGGCACAATGAACTGCCAATAAAATCACCACAAGGAGGTCCACACCATGATACATAACACAGTGGAAAAAGGAGTAATAACAAGAGAATTTTAAAAACAGCAAGAGAAAAGAAAACAGTTACATACAAGGGAAAATTTATAAGGCTATCAGCTGAGTTTTCAGCAGAAACATTGCAGGCAAAAGGGAGTGGCATGATATACTCAGGGTGCTTAAAGGAAAAAAACCTGCAGCCAAGAATACTCTATCCAACAGGACTATCATTCAAACTACAAGGAGAGATAAATAGTTTCCCATACCAACAAAACTAAAGGGAATTTTCTGAGTGGAAAGAAAAGGCTGTAGTCAAGAGTAAGAAAATTAAAAAATGAAAAAATTTCACAGGTAAATACAAACATAATAAAAGCAGTAGATCAAGGGGCACCTGGGTGGTTCAGTCAGTTAAGCGTCCTACATCAGCTCAGGTCATGATCTCATGGTTCATGGGTTTGAGCCCTGCATCGGGCTCTCTGCTGAGCTGTCAGATTCTGTGTCTCCCTCTCTCTCTGCCCCTCCCCCACTTGTGCTGTGTCTCTCTCTCTCAAAAATAAACATTAAAAAAAAAGAAGAAGAATGGGTTTATGGGTTTAAAGTAAATGACCTTCAACTTAACAAAGATGGCTATATGCATACGATGTTGTATGTGAACTTAACGGTAACAACAAATTAAACATCTGTAATTCATATGCAAAAAATGAACAGAAAGGAATCCCTAAGAATATCACTAAAGAAATCCATCAAACAGCAAGGGAAGAAAGCAAGAGAAGAAAGGAACAGAGAACTACAAAAACAACTATAAAGTAGGTAACAAAATGACAATAAGTACATACCTACTGATAATTACTTTTTTTGATGTAGGTCTATGAGAGAGAGAGAGAAAGAGAGAGAGAGAGAGAGAGAGAGAGAGAGAGAGAGAGAGAGAGGGAGAGAGAGAGCAAGCAGGGAAGAGTCAGAGAGAGAGGGGGACAAAGGATCCAAAGCAGGCGCTGCACTGACAGTAGAGAGCATGATGTGGAGCTCGAACTCACAAACCTCGAGATCACAAACTGAAGTCAGAAGCTTAACCAACTGAGCCACCCAGGCACCCCCACCTAGAATCACTCTGTAAGTAAATGAACTAAATGATGCAATCAAAAGACATATGGTGACTGAATACATAAAAAAGATCCATCTATATGCTGCCTGCAAGTCACTCGCTTCATACCTAAATACACGCAGAGTGAAAGTGAAGGGATAACAAAACATTAATCATACAAAATAGAAGTGAAAAGAAAGCTGGGGTAGCAATATTTATATTGAACAAAATAAATTTTAAAACAATGACTGTGACAAGAGACAAAGAAAACTACATAATGATAAAGGGCACAATCCAACAAGAGAATGTATAACAATGATAAATATTTATGTACCCAACATGAAAGCACTTAAATAGAGTAACTGTTAAAAGACACAGGAAAGAATTTCAGTAATACAATAATAGTAGGGGACTTTAACCCCCCACTTAATGGGATAGATAATACAGATAGAAGATCAACAAGGCAACAGTGGCTTTGAATGAATGACTCACTTGACCAGACAGATGTATTTAGAACATTGTATCTCAAAACATTCAGATGTATTCAGAACATCCCACCATCCCAAAACAGTGAACACATTCTTTTTTTTTTTTAAGTTTATTTATTTTAAGAGAGAGAGAGAGAACGTGTGCAAATATGAGTTGGGGAGAGCAGAAAGAGAGGGAGAGAGAGAATCCCAAACAGGCTCCATGCTGTCAGTGCAGAGCCTGACACAGGGCTCCATCTCATGAATGATGTGATCATGACCTAAGCAAAAATCAAGAGTTGGACGCTTAACAGACTGAGCCATCCAGGCACCTCAGAATATGCATTCTTTTCAAGTGTACATGGAACATTCCCCAGAATGGATTACATGTTAGACCATAAAACAAGTCTCAATAAATTCAAAAAGACTGAAATCATATCATGCATCCGTTCTAATCACACAGTATAAAACTAGAAAGCAATGACAAGAAAAATCCTAGAAAGAACACAAACACATGAAGGCTAAATAACATGCTAGTAAACAATGAATGAGCTAACCCAGAAATCAAAGAGGAAATCACAAAATACATAGAGACAGACTAGACAGCAGCAGCTGGCATGGAGCTCCTTAGATGCTAGGGCTTGGATAGCACAGTAGCTCCCACCAGGTCGCCAGCCTCTACCCCAGGAGACCATTGCAATTGGCCACCCCCTACTCCTCTGTAATCATGTGCTACTAAAAGGTCTTGATCAAAACTGCCAATATGTTGGAGGAGATGCAAAAGAACTCAGTGGAGTGTGCTACTCAAGTGTTGAAGAAATACAGTCATCAAAAACAAGAAAAATCTGAGATATTATGACAGCCAAGAGGAGCTTAAGAAGACATGACAACTAACTGTTATGTGGTATCCTGAATGGGATCCTCTAACAGAAATAGGACATTAGTTAACACTAAGGAAATATGGGTGGCTCGGTCAGTGAAGCATCCAACTCTTGACCTCAGCTCAGGTCTTGGTCTCAGGGTTACGAGCTGGAGTCCTGTGTTGGGCTCTGTGCTGGGCATGGAGCTTATTTATTTTTTTTAATTTTTTTTTAACGTTTTATTTATTTTTGAGACAGAGAGAGACAGAGCAATGAACAGGGGAGGGTCAGCGAGAGGGAGACACAGAATCTGAAACAGGCTCCAGGCTCTGAGCTATCAGCACAGAGCCCGACGCGGGGCTCTAACTCACCGACTGCGAGATCATGACCTGAGCCGAAGTCGGCAGCCCAACCAACTGAGCCACCCAGGCGCCCCACATGGAGCTTATTTAAAAAATCAAAAAACTGGGGCGCCTGGGTGGCGCAGTCGGTTAAGCGTCCGACTTCAGCCAGGTCACGATCTCGCAGTCCGTGAGTTCGAGCCCCACGTCGGGCTCTGGGCTGATGGCTCGGAGCCTGGAGCCTGTTTCCGATTCTGTGTCTCCCTCTCTCTCTGCCCCTCCCCCGTTCATGCTCTGTCTCTCTCTGTCCCAAAAATAAATAAACGTTGAAAAAAAAAATGTTTAAAAAAAAAAAATAAAAAATAAAAAAAAATTAAAAAAAATAAAAAAATCAAAAAACAAACAAAAACATATGAGAAAATCTGAATTAAGTATGGGGCTTTCATTAATAATGTATCATACTGGTTCATTAACTTTAACAAATGTACCAACTTAGTGAAAAATGTTAAAGGAAAGTGGATGGTGGTATACAGGAATTATCTGTACTATCTTCACAATTTTCCAAGAAATCTAAAACTATTTTAAATGTAAAAGCTTAAATAAACAATGACAATGTGATAATGATGGACAGACATATATATCAATAGAACACAGTTCAGAAACAGACTCACACAAATATGGCCAATTGATTTTTTTAATCTTTATTTTTTTAAGTGATATCTCCACCAAATGTGGGGCTCAAACTCATGACCCCAAGATCTAGAATCACATGCTCTACCAACTGAGCCAGCCAGGCACCCCTGATTTTTTTTATTTATTTATTTAAGTACAATTGAAATACAACGCTGTACTGGTTTCAGGTGTATAACACAGTGATTTAACAATTCTACACATTATGCAATGCTCACCACAAGTGTAGTTACCATACATCACCATAGACTGTTGTCATAATATTATTAACTATATTCCTTATGCTGCATTTTTCATCCCTATGACTTATTTATTTTATAACTGGAAGTTTGTACCTCTTGATCCCCTTCACCCATTTTACCCACTCCCAACCTCCTCCCCTGTGGTAATTACCAGTTTGTTCTCTGTATTTATCAGAATGTTTATGTTTTTTGTTTGTTCATTTGTTGTTGGTTTTTAGATTCCACATATTAGTGAAATCATATGGCATTTCTCTTTCTCTGTCTCATTTATTTCACTTGGTATAATACCCTTTTGGCCCATCCATATTGTCACAAATGGTAAGATTTCATTCTTTTTTATGGCTAATATTCCATTGTGTGTATATATAACGCCCTTATTCTTTCATCTGTCAATTAGCCAATTGATCTGAAAAGGTACAAAAGCAATTCAATGGAGAAGAGATAGTCTTTTCAACAAATGATGTTGAAACAATTGGATATCCATATACAAAATAATGAACCTTGACCTAAGCCTCACACCTCACATAAAAATTAACTAAAAATGGATCAGAGACTACACATATATATGTTTTAGACTAAAACTTCACAAACACCAAAAATATAAAAATTTACTGTATGACAAGAAATAAAATGGAAAAATAAAATCTGATTAAAATAAAATAGAAAAAAGACAGTTACATTCCAACATATTCATGATAAGGACACAAAAGGCGATATAATCACAAGCCAGTCTATTTCCTAAAGGGATAAATCAGCCCACTAGATTAAGATATAAAGGCAGACATCATCACCATCACCATCATTCGAAATACTACCATCATCAACCTCACGATCCAAAACCCTATCTGCCTACCACTATTTTCAATATTTTATGTCTAGTAAATCATTTAGCTCCCACTATGGCTCTGTGAGGCAGCAATTTTTGTCTTGCCCCTTTCACAGATGAGAAAACTGAGGCACAATGAGATGGAATGCAGCCCAAGTAAGTGGGAGAGCCAATATTCAAACCTAGGCAGCACAGCTCCAAGAGTCTGTGCTATCATCCACTATACTACTGTTCAGAGCACTTAGCAAGTGAAATAGAAAAAAACAACAAAGACATGAAAAATCAAGGTCCCTCTCTTCTCCCCTCTAAAACCAGCCATTCTAATTCCCCGACTTTTGCATGTGGCAATGTCATTTTTTTTAAGTTTATTTATTTAGAGAGAGTGCAAGTGGGGAGGGGCAGAGAGAGAGAGGAGAGGGAGAATTCCAAGCAGGCTCTGTGCTATCAACACAGCACCAAATGCAGGGCTTGAACTCGCGAACCTCTGAGATCATGACCTGAGCTAAAAACCAAGAGTCAGACACTTAAACAACAGCTACCCAGGTGCCCCTGAAATGTCATTTTTTAGGTTGCCCTAGTTCATAACCTGAGCCATACCTAACTCCTCTGACTTTCATAACCTATCACTTTCAATTCCCCTGAACCTGCTTGGGAAAATCTCTCCTATTCCTGAATTCACTGAATTCAACTCTCTTTCACTGTACAGTGACCCCCTTATCTGCAAGGGATATGTTCCAAAACCCCCAGTGGATACCTGAAACTGCAGATAGTACCAAACCCTATACATACTATGTGTTTTTCCTATACATACATACTTATGATAAACTTTAACTTATATATTAGACACAGTAAGAGATTAACAACTAATAATAGAACAATTGTAACAATATATGGTAAGAAATGTCATGTGAGTGTGGTGTCTGTCTCAGACGTTGTGTGTACTCCATCTGAAAGTATCTTATTGTACTGTACCCACACTTCTTGTGATGTGAGATGACAAAATGCCTACATGATAAGTTGAAGTGAAGTTGTGAAGTGAGATGAATGATAGGCATTGACATACTGTTAGGCTACTACTGACCTTCTAATGAATGATACGTTAGGAAGATCATTTGCTTCTGAACAGCAGTTGACCTCACAAAACTGAAACTGCAGAAAATGAAACCATGGATAAGGGGGGTAGGAGACTATGGTACTCTGAGACCTACAAAACTTGCCTGGATTAGAATAGCTCCCATTAACCAATCACCATGCCCCTATCATCCCTAAACAACTAATAAGGGCAATGCTGCCAGATTTATCTAGCTCTCAGTGTCAATTCCAAACTGTTTGATCAAACCATAGTTCAAATTGCTTCTCCTGGCATTCAAAGCCAACCCCTCCTTGCTGATTCCAACTTACCTTCCAGTCTTTTCCTCCATTATTTTTTGACATAAAGTAGGAGAAGGGAGGGGGAAAGGCTACTGACTAAACCACTGTGTGTCACATTTGCCAGAAGTCTTACACATACTCTCATTTAAGCACCACAACTACATTATAGATGGCCTAAATATCCCTGACTTGCCCAAAGTCACACAGGTAGAATATGGGAGCTTTCAATTCAGCTCTAATTCAGCCCATTCTTTTTCTACTTTATCAGACTTCACTATTCCATTTTTCTCAAATATATGTGCAAGTACTCAAGCTATTTCTTGTGAGGGAATGATGTGTAGGCCAAACTTAAACAATGTTTCTGAATTGTAGGAAGCCTTCTCTAAATTCTCCCGATGGGGTATGATCACCCTTCTGTGAATCCACACAGTACATTGTAGTTCTCTGAATGATTTTATTCCTTTTGTGTTTTAGACTTGCCTGCTTAATACAATGTTAACTCTTAGAGAAGAGTATCTTAAAAATATCTATGTAAAAAAAAAAAAAAATCTATGTATCTTGCCCACATAAGCCTGGGTCATAAGTGATTGAGTCAGCATGATTTTGTTGGCTGTGTTTTTCCCCCAGTGTAAAAGAACAGGGTCAACTCTTCATTGCTAGTTAAGCTAGTGAGTCTTCCTTCATCCAGAACTTTCATCATACCATATTTTGTGCCCAAGAGTCTGAGTATTATGATGGCAAGTATTACTGATCTTACTTCTAAAGTTCACTAGGTTTATGTACACATGATTCAAAACTATCATACACATTTTCCCTTGTACCAAACCACTCTAGCTTCTGTTTAAAGGCTTAATTTATTATTGTCACAAATCTATTTCCTTTGTCAGAGGACTGCTCTATGAAAAGGGCATTATAAATATTCATTTTTATAAAATCATTTTTACATTTGACATCAGATTTGAATAAGACACAACAGCTCAAAAACTTTCTATATCAAATTCTTTTAAAATGGTCTATTCAGGGGCGCCTGGGTGGCGCAGTCGGTTGAGCCTCCGACTTCAGCCAGGTCACGATCTTGCGGTCCGTGAGTTCGAGCCCCGCGTCAGGCTCTGGGCTGATGGCTCAGAGCCTGGAGCCTGTTTCCGATTCTGTGTCTCCCTCTCTCTCTGCCCCTCCCCCGTTCATGCTCTGTCTCTCTCTGTCCCAAAAATAAATGTTGAAAAAAAAATTTTTTTTAAATGGTCTATTCAAAGAACACAGCACCCTCAATTTTTAAAAAATCTATTGTATGTAATAAAATGGGAGATAAAAGCAGGAAATGAGTATTCCCTACAACACTTCACTCCTCCAAGGAACTTAGCAGACGTTAGGACTTATAAAGGCTGTATGTTAGTATTAAGTGAAAGTAAATCTCAACCTAAACTCTATAACCCAAAATGTTAAAAAAAAAAAAAAAAAAAAAAAAAAAAAAAAGGACTTAAATTCTGGCCCTTAGGGAGAAAAAAATAAGATACTACTCCTTCCTCAAATATATTAAAAAATTAGAAAAAGAAAAAAAGAGATGATCCATGGAGGTCTGTTTCTACCACACCGTACTGTGTTAATCCTACTGAAGCAGACAGGAAATGAGACGTTTTTGTTTCCCTAAATGCTAGTAAAATCATTATCAATCCAGAAAATAAGAAGTTCTGAAGAAAAGGTATTTCAAACAGAAGCAGACGGTTTTACTGGTTCGATGCAGAGAATATATAACAAAACTAATGTGTTTTTACATGTAAACACAACTTACAATGAATTAGAGAAAACAAGACTTACAGCAAAAGCATAAAGATACATTAGGTCACTCTATTTTTTTTCTAACTTCTTTGCACTTATAATCTGCGTGTGCTATCAATATATAATACTGTTATGCAGAACACTATATTAATTCATACTGTATTATTCTCATAACTAAAGTCTTTATAGGCAAAGAATGACTTTTATACTACACATTAATCAGAACAGTACTAAGTAGAAAGAGGAACTCCAAATGGTACTTTGAAGAATCTCTATATAGTAACTACTGCTATATAGGCAGCATAGTGTTATTAGACTCATTCTTCTCTTATTTCTTTTTTAACTGAAGAATAGTTGACATACACATTTTATTTTTTCAAGTGTATAACACAGTGAGTCAACAGTTCTATGCATTATCACCACAGTAAGTGTAGTCACTATATGTCACCTACAAAATTATCACAGTGTTATTGATCATATTCTCTATGCTGTATTTTTCATTCCTGTGATTTACTTGATAACTGGAAGTTTATACCTCTTGATCCCCTTAATCTATTTCACCAGTTTCCCACCTACCTCACCACTGACAACCACTAACTTGTTCTCTGTATTTAAGAATCTGTTTAGTTTGTCTGTTCATTTGCTTTTTAGATTCCACACAGAAGTGAAATCATATAGTATTGGTCTTTCTCTGATTGATTTTACTTAACATAATACCCTCTAGGTCCATCCATGTTGTTGCAGACAGCAAGACTTCGTTCTTTTTTATAGCTGAGTAATATTCCACTGTATTTATATACCACATCTTTATCCACTATTGATGGACACTTGGGTTGCTTCCATATATATTATAAATAATGTTATAATAAACATAGGGGTGCATAGGTAATTTCCATTTTTAATTTTTTGAGGAAACTCCACACTGTTTTCCATAGTGGCTACACCAATTTACATTACCAACAGTGCATAAGAGTTCTCTTTTTTTCATATCCTTGCCAAGACTTGTTATTTCTAGTCTTTTTGATAATGAGCATTCTGACAGGTGTGAGGTGATACTGCATTGTGGTTTTGATTTGCATTTCCCTGATGGGTTAGTAATGTTGAGCATCTTTTCATGTGCCTGTTGGCTATCTAAATGCTTTCTCTGGAAAATGTCTATTCAGGTCCTCTGCTTGTTTTTCATATTTGACCTGTATTATGTTGAGATATGTTCCCTCTAAACCCATGTTGAGTTTTTAACATGAATGAATGTTGTACTTTGTTAAATGTTTTTGCCACATCTATGGAGATATTCATGTGGTTTTTTTTCTTTCCTCTTGTTAATGTGATATATCACATTGAATTATGACTACTGAACTATTCTCACATCCCTGGAATAATCCCACTTAATAGTGGTGAATGTCCTTTTTATGTATTATTGAATTTCATTTACTAATAATATTTTGTTGAGGACTTTTACATCTATGCTCACCAGAGATAATGGTTTATATGTAATTTTCCTTTTTTTTTCTTTTTTTTTTTTTTTTTTTTTGGTGTCTTTGGTTTTGGTATCAGAGTAATGCTGGCTTGGTAAAATAAATTTGGAAGCACTCCTTCCTCTCCTGTTTTTTGGAATAATTAATAAGAATAGGTACTAATTCTTCTCCAAATGCATGGTAGAATTCACCTGGGAAACCAGTGGGTCCTGGACTTTTGTTTGTTGGGAGTTTGATTATCAATTCAAGTTCATTACTAGCAGTCTATTCAGATTTTCTATTTCTTTTTTTTTTTTTAATTTTTTTTTTTAATGTTTATTTATTTTTGAGACAGAGACAGAGCACGAATGGGGGAGGGACAGAGAGAGAGGGAGACACAGAATCGGAAGCAGGCTCCAGGCTCTGAGCCATCAGCCCAGAGCCTGACGCGGGGCTCGAACTCAGGAACCGTGAGATCGTGACCTGAGCTGAAGTCGGACGCTCAACCAACTGAACCACCCAGGCGCCCCTACTTCTTAATTCAGTCTGGGAAGACTATGTTTCTAGAAATTTATCCATTTCATCTAAGTTGTCCAATTTGTTGGCATATCATTTTTCACAGTAGTCTATTATAATCCTTTATATTTCTGTGGTATTGATAGTAACTCTCTTTCATTTCTAATTTTATATATTTAAGTCCTTTTTTTCTTCTTGATAAGCCTGGCTAAAGGTTTATCAATTTTGTTTTCAAACAACCAGTTCTCAGTTTCATTGTTCATTTCTGCCATTTTTTAAGAGCATTTTATTTCTGCTCCAATCTTTGTTACCTTTTTCCTTCCACTAATTTTGGGCTTTGTTCTTTTTCTAGTTCCTTTAACCTATAAGGTTAAATTGTTTGAGATTTTTCTTGTTTCTTGAGGTAAGCCTTTGCCACACACCAGAGTGTTTCCATTCTCATTTGTTTCCACGTATTTATTTCCTCTTTGATTTCTTCATTGACCCACTAGTTGTTCAGTAGCATGTTGTTCAACTTCCATATTTGTGTTTTTTTCCAGGTTTTTTTTTCTTGTATTGATTTCTAGTTTCATACCGTTGTGATGAGAAAAGATGCTTGCTTCTTAAATGTACTGAGACTTGTTTTGTAGCCTAACATGATCTATCCTGGAAAATGTTCCATGTGCACTCTGCTCTTTTTGGATGGAATGTTGTATATAGATCTGTTAAGACCATCTGATTTATAGTTCAAACCCATTGTTTCCTGATCTGGATGATCTGTCCACTGATATGAGTGGGGTTTTAAAGTTCCCTACCATTACTGTATTACTGTCAACTTCTCCATTTATGTCTGTTAATATTTGCTTTATATATTGGGTGCATAGATATTTAAATTGTTATATCTTCTTACTAGATTGATCTCTATCATTTTGTAATGCCCTTCTGTCTTTTGTTATACTCTTTGTTTTAAAATCTATTTTGTCTAATATAAGAATTGCTACACCAGCTTTTCTTTCACTTCCATTTACAGGTAATGTCTTTTTTTTTACATGTAGTATGTTTTTGCATCCTTTCACTTTCAGTCTATATGTGTCTTTAGGTCTGAGTTTAAGCAAGATGGGTCTTGATTCATTAAGCATTCAGTCACCCTATGTCTTTTTATGGGACATTTATTTCATTCACATTTAAAGTAACTACTGATATGGTAGGTACTTGTTTCATTGTTTTCTGGTTATTTTTATAGTTCTTCTCTGTTCTAGTCTTTTGCTCTCTTCCCTTGTGATATGATGACTTTCTTTAGTTGTATGACTGGAATCCCTTATCTTTTGTGTAACCATTATAGGGCTTTGATTTTGTGGTTACCATGAAGTTCATATATAACATTCTCTGTATATGGCAGTATATTTTGTCACTTAAGTTTTAATCCATTCTAAAAGCACTACATTTTTACTCCTCCTTCCATATTTTATGCTCATGTTATATTTTACATCTTTTAATTTTGTGTTATCTCTTGATTACTGTAGATACAACTAATTTTAATACTTTTATCTTTTAACTTTCATACTAGCATTTTAAGTGATTGGTCTACTACCTTTACTATATGTTTGCCTTTACCAGTGAAATTTTTCCCTTTCATGATCTTCTAATTTCTAATTTGGCCTTTTCTTTTCCATTTGAAGTCCCTTTAAAATTTCCTGTAAATTCTATTTAATGATGATGAATTCCAACTTTTGTTTTTCTGAGAAACTCTTTTAACTCTCCTTCAGCTCTGAATGATCTTGCTGGGTAGAGTATTCTTGGTTGTAGGTTTTTTCCTTTCAGCACTTTGAATATATCATGCCTCTCCCTTAAAGTCATCAAAGTTTCTGCTGAAAACTCAACTAATGGCCTTAGGAGGTTTCCCCTGTATATAACTAGTTGCTTTTCTTTTGCTACTTTTAAGAATCTCCAATTTTTAACATTTTATAATTTTTTTAAGTTTATTTATTTTTGAGAGACAGAGAGCACACAAGCAGAAAAAGGGCAGAGAGAGAGACACAGAATCCAAAGCAGGCTCCAGGCTCTGAGCTGTCAGCACAGAGCCCAACACAGGGCTCAAACCCATGAACTACAAGATCATGACCTGAGCCAAAGTCACAGGCTTAACCGAGCCAGCCAGACACCTCTAATTTCTAGCATTTTAATTAGTATGTATCTTGGTGTAGATTTCTTTGGATTTATCGAGTCTAGGAACTTCCTGGACCTGGATGTCTGTTTCCTTCTTTAGGTTAGGGAAGTTTTCAGCCATCATTTCTACAAATAAATTCTCTGCCCCTTTTTCCCTTTGCTTTCTGGGGTCCCTATAATGCAAATGTTAGTATGTATGATATTGTTCCAGAAGTCTCTTAACCAATCCTGATTTTTTTAAACGTTTTTTTCTTTTTGCTGTTCAGCTTGATTTCCACTCTCTCACCTTCCAGATCACTGATCCATTCTTCTGCATCTTCTAATCTGCTATTGATTCCCTTTAATGTATTCTTCATTTCAGTTATTATACACTTCAGGTCTGATTTTTTTTTAAATTTTCTCTTTGTGGAAATTCTCACTCAGTTCATCTATTCTCTCAAGTCTTGCAAACATGTTTATGACGATTACTTTGAACTCTGTATCGAGTAAGTTGCTTATCTGTTTCATTTACTTCTTTTACTGAGGTTTTATCATATTCTTTTATTTGGAACATAGTCTTCTCTCTCCTCCTGTCATTTGACTCTGTTTCTATGTCAAATGGGTCAGATAAGTCTCCTGGTCTTGAAAGTAGCAGCCTTGTGTAGAGGACTTCCTATGCAGCCCAGCAGCACAATACTTCCCTGGTCACCAGAACCAGGTGCTCCAGGGAAATCCCCTGTGTGGACTGCATGTGCCCTCTTATTGTAACTGGGCCATGACTGCAGCAAGTACACTGGTTGATGGGGCTGGCACCCACCCAGGATGACTGCAATGACCAGCCTCAACTACCATGGGCACACTGATGGCAGGGCTGGCACCTAGCACAACTGGCTAAATGACCCAGATGCAGCTATTATGGGCATGCTGGTGGGTGGGATTAACCCCTGGTGCAGCTGGCTGAGAGGCCTAGCCATAACTGTTGCAGGAGTGCTGATGGGCAAGGTTGCTCCCACCTGGGGCAGGAGTCACTGGGAGGAGCTGCCTGCTGGGTATGATGGGGTAGCAATTGCTTTAGAGGGAAAGGGAACACCAAGGCTGCCTGTTGGGTATGGCAGGATAAGAGTTGCTTTGAGGTCAGATCCACAAAAGAATGCTGGGTGGGGGAGCAGTACTAACAGGGTAGATGGAGAGTGTCAGAACTGGCTCCCATCAGCTTTGGGCCAGTTAGGCTGAAGGAGGGCAAGAAAAATGATGCCTGCCAGCACTTATTCCTAGAGAAAGTTCCTACAGGTCTCAGCCTCTCTAGCATGTGCTCTAAAATTAGTCAACAAATCTCTTCCACATATAAGCCAGGTACTTTTCGAGGTGCTGCCTCTGTGCTGGGTCTCAGAGAGAGTGATATAGTGTGGGGGCCCTTTAAGCAGAGTCTCCATTTCCTATAGCACTCTAACTCTCCTAGAGTTAAGCTGTGGTGATTTTCAAAGCCAGATGTTATTGACGCTCATTTTCCCAGCACAGGTCTCCTGTGGGGTACTCAATATGGGGCTTGATCCCTTCACTTCCCAGGGAGGACCTCCAGACCTGTGAGATCCCTCTCCCTGTACAGGGGTTTTGTTCCCAGCCACATCTCTGTCCCTCCTTACCTTAGTCAATGGGGCTTTTTCTATATGTCTTCAGCTGTGAAACAGCTCTTCTGTTAGTCTTCAGGTCATTTTCAGAGTAAGTTGCACATTATTTAGTTGTACCTTGGTGTGTCCATTGGAGGAGGTGCACTTAGAATCCTCCTACCTGGGCATCTTCACAAGCT
The DNA here is from genome assembly GCF_014898765.1 of Herpailurus yagouaroundi. NCBI lineage: Eukaryota > Metazoa > Chordata > Mammalia > Carnivora > Felidae > Herpailurus > Herpailurus yagouaroundi. Next base: position 96,210,867 of record NW_024412376.1, on the reverse strand, counting down.
CCTGCTCTAGAAAGCCTAGACTCATTCTTCTTTAAAGTAACTTTGTACTTTGTACTCTTTATAATTCAGTTAATGTGAAGATTTTAGATGATACAAAATATTACATCCTAGGCTATATTCATGATTTCCTTTTTATTTACAAAAACAATGGAGGGGTTTATTTTAAAAAAAATTTTTTTTTCAACGTTTATTTATTTTTGGGACAGAGAGAGACAGAGCATGAACGGGGGAGGGGCAGAGAGAGAGGGAGACACAGAATCGGAAACAGGCTCCAGGCTCCGAGCCATCAGCCCAGAGCCTGACGCGGGGCTCGAACTCACGGACCGCGAGATCGTGACCTGGCTGAAGTCGGACGCTTAACCGACTGCGCCACCCAGGCGCCCCTAAATTTTTATTTATTTTTGAGAGAGAGACAGAGCGTGAGCAGGGCAGGGGGAAGGACAGAGAAACAGGGAGACACAGAATCCAAAGCAGGTTCCAGGCGCTGAGCTATTAAGTACGGAGCCTGACGTGGGGCTCAAACTCACGAGCCATGAGATCATGACCTGAGCTGAAGTCAGATGCTTAACCAATTGAGCCACCCAGGTGCCCCGCAAAGAATAGAGATTTTAAATTTTGAATCAAACAGTCCAAAAGAAAGAAAGAATATTGTTAAAATGTCAATACTACCTAAAGCAGTCTACACATTCAATGCAATACCTATCAAAATTGCACCAGCATTCTTCTCGAAGCTAGAACAAGCAATCCTAAAATTTGTATGGAACCACAAAGGACCCTAAATAGCCAAAGTAATACTGAAGAAGAAAACCAAAGTGGGAGGCATCATAATCCCAGACTTTAGCCTCTATTACAAAGCTGTAATCATCAAGACAGTATGGTATTGACACAAAAACAGACACACAGACCAATGGGATAGAATAGAGAACCCAGAATTGGACCCACAAATGTATGGCCAACTAATCTTTGACAAAGCAGGAAGGAGTATCCAATGGGAAAAAAGACAGTCTCTTTAACAAATGGTGCTAGGAGAACTGGACAGCAACATGCAGAAGAATGAAACTAGATCACTTTCTTACACCATTCACAAAAATAAATTCAAAATGGATGAAGAACCTGAATGTGAGATAGGAAACCATCAAAACCCTAGAGGAGAAAGCAGGAAAAAACCTCTCTGACCTCAGCCACAGCAATTTCTTACTTGACACATCTCCAAAGGCAAGGGAATGAAAAGCAAAAATGAACTATTGGGACCTCATCAAGACAAAAAGCTTCTGCACTGCAGAATCAACAAAACTAAAAAGCAACTGATGAAATGGGAAAAGATATTTGCAAATGACATACTGGATAAAGGGCTAGTATCCAAAATCTATAAAGAACTCACCAAACTCCACATCCAAAAAACAAATAATCCAGTGAAGAAATGGGTAGAAGACATAATAGACACTTTTCTAAAGAAGACATCCAGATGGCCAACAGACACATGAAACATTGCTCAATGTCACTCCTCATCAGGGAAATACAAATCAAAACCACACTCAGATATCACCTCACGCCAGTCAGAGTGGCTAAAATGAACAAATCAGAAGACTGCAGATGCTGGTGAGGATGTGGAGAAACAGGAACCCTCTTGCACTGTTGGTGGGAATGCAAACTGGTGCAGCCGCTCTGAAAAACAGTGTGGAGGTTCTTCAAAAAATTAAAAATGTATCTACCCTATGACCCAGCAATAGCACTGTTAGGACTTTACCCAAAGGATACAGGAGTGCTGATGCATAGGGGCACTTGTACCCCAATGTTTATAGCAGCACTTTCAACAACAGCCAAATTATGGAAAAAGCCTAAATGTCCATCAGCTGACAAATGGATAAAGAAGATGTGGTTTATATATACAATGGAATACTACTTGGCAATGAGAAAGAATGAAATCTGACCATTTGTAGCAACGTGGATGGAACTGGAACGTATTATGCTAAGTGAAATAGGCAGAGAAAGATTGATACCATATGTTTTCACTCATATGTGGATCCTGAGAAACTTAACAGAAGACCAGAGGGGAGGGGAAGCGGAGGGAAAAAGTTACAGAGAGGGAGGGAGGCAAACCATAAGAGACTCTTAAGTACAAAGAACAAACTGAGGGTTGATGCGGGTGGGGGAGAGGGGAAAGAGGGTGATGGGCATTGAGGTAGGCACCTGTTTGGGATGAGCACTGGGTGTTGTATGGAAACCAATTTGACAATAAATTATATTTAATAAAAAAAAAAACAGTCCAAAAGAAAATATATTGAACCAATAATTAAAAGAGAAGCCCCTGCTTTGACAAACTGGATTACAGTTTCAATAGTTACTACTTGGTCAAGGTACACATGACTCCTAACAATTAACTACTGTGACTTAAAAAAATGTTTTTCTTTAAAAAATGCTTTTCTTAGCATTACCACATATTAGATACAATTGTTATCAAAGTCTGCTCATTAAATACTAATGTCATTTCCAGAGTCTATGATCAACGTTTTTACTACACTGAATACTTTGTAAGATGTTCCTATTTTGGGGTCTGTTTTATTAAGAAAGCTATCTAGTATTGTTTCACTATCATAATCATCCCTCCCTTATTTGAACTGGCTAACAAAATTTATTATAGTCATAATAGTCAGAAAGTCTAATATAAAGTAGTAAAAGAAACAAAAATATTTTTTAAAAACTTGAATTTTTACCTAAGTATGTGAGTAATGTGTATGAACTCTCTCTTAAGTAGGGACTCTATTACTAGTTTTGTTTAAGAATGTCACAGGAGTGGGGCGCCTGGGTGGCTCAGTCAGTTGAGCATCCGACTCTCGGTTTACACTAAGGTCAAGATCTCGTGGTTCATGAGTTTGAGCCCCACATCGAATGCTGCCAGCACAGAGCATGCTTGGGATTCTCTCTCTCTCTCTCTCTCCCTCTCTCTCTCTCTCTCTCTCTGCCCCTCCCCTGCTCATAGTCTCTGTCTCTCTTAAAATAAATAAATAAACTTTAAAAGAAATTGTTTTAAGAAGGTCATAGGGGTCACAGGGTTGTACTTAAATTAATAAATGACAATCTGAATAAAAATATAAAGCCTACCAAAAAATAAATTTACCAATAATTTGTTTCTGACTGTGAAAAGATGTTTCTCACTCAATAGCCAATCAAAATAAAGAACACAAAGCTAGATAATAATTACTTACTTAGGGAGAGCTATGTTGGTCAGGCACAGACCTGAGTAGAGCAGATTGCTAATCTTATATAGGGTTTAGGAGGAAATCTGGAGTTCAGGGATTGGTGGATTTTTAGAGGTTTAGAAGCAGTGCTACTAAAAGGTAGCTGACTAGCTGGCTTGCACTGACTAGCTGGCTTGCAAAATCCTGTTCAGTAAGGTAGGTTGTTATTGATTGACCACAGTGACTTAAAAACAACAATTCCAAAGAACTGTCATGTATTCAGTAAGCAGGTTTAAAACTGGTTCAAGTGACTAATTGTTACCATGGCTATACAAGAATCAGTCTTCTAGGAGTTTGGAAACTTCCTTTTACTTTCACAAGGTGAGCACAGGAACCAACATACATACATATATATATATATATATATATATATATATATACATACACACATACGGTGTATGCAAGTCACATGGTTTTAAAATCACATTTCAAGGAATTCCAATAAAAATAGAAACATTATCAGTGTTAAGGAGAAACACCATTTATTTGCCTTGAAACCTATTCATTTCGTCAACCAGTCACATGTTATATTGCAGGTTATGGAAATTCAAAGATGAATATGAAAAGCAACAACCAAGTGCTTTACAGCAGTGCTATTCAAGGTGAGTCTGGCAGCACCTGGGTGGCTCAGTCGCTTAAGCACCTGACTCTTGATTTCAGCTCAGGTCATGATCTCACAGTTGTGAGATAGAGTCCCACATTGGGCTCCCATGCTGAGCCGGATGCAGAGCCTGCTTGCAATTCTCGCTCTCTCCGTCTTCCTCTCTGCCCCTCCCTGCTCATACTCTCACACATGCTCTTTCTCAAACTAAATAAAAAACTTTTAAAAAACATATGCACAAAAGTAATCTAACCTTTTAAAAAGTTATCTAAAATAAGGCCCCCTTGGGGCGCCTGGGTGGCGCAGTCGGTTAAGCGTCCGACTTCAGCCAAGTCACGATCTCGAGGTCTGTGAGTTCGAGCCCCGCGTCAGGCTCTGGGCTGATGGCTCAGGGGCTGGAGCCTGTTTCCGATTCTGTGTCTCCCTCTCTCTCTGCCCCTCCCCCGTTCATGCTCTGTCTCTCTCTGTCCCAAAAATAAATAAAAACGTTGAAAAAAAAATTTTTTTAAAGAAGTCCCCCTTGAAAAAGGATAAGACATGACATAATTCCTACCATTAATGAGCCTGAATTACCCAGATGGGACAAAAACAGATGATAAAAATAATGTAGTAAAGTCAACAGTAAAGAGACGTACTGGATATTAAGGGAGAACACAAACTATCCCAGATGATCAAGGTTCCCCACTGAATGCGAAAGCTCCCATGCATTCAAAGTTCCCACTCCACTCTACCTAATTATAACCAAGTTTCATACATTATGTTTCCTCAATTTCTCTCATATAATGTTGGCCCTTCTTCTCCGGCAACACCACTTCAGTCACAGGCCCCATCATCTCACAGCTATGATGACAACCTCCCAAAGCCTCTTCTCTCATCAGTGCATCCTTCCTACTGCTGCCAGTTATCATTCCTTAATTCAAATCTGATCATATCAACTCAATGCTTAAAAAATTCCATGAAGGGGAGCCTGGGTGGCTCAGTTAGTTAAATCTATCTTCAGCTCAGGACATGATCTCGTTGTTTGTGGGTTCGAGCCCCATATTGGGCTGTCTGCCATCAGCAGAGCCTGATTCGGATCCTCTGTCCCTGTCTCTGCCCCTCCCCAGCTCACACTCTCTTTCTCAAAAATAAATAAACATTAAAAAAAGAAAAATTCCAGGGGCATCTTGGTGACTCAGTCAGTTGGGCGTTCAACCTCAGCTCAGGTCATGATCTCATGGTTCGTGAGTTTGAGCCCTGCGTGGGGCTTTGTGGTGACAGCTCAGAGCCCGGAATCTGCTTTAGATTCTGTGTCCCCCTCTCTCCCTACCCCTCCCCCGCTCACACTCTGTCCCCCCCCACCACCAAAAATAAAGATTTTAAAAAATGTGTTTTTTTAATTCCATGGATACGGGTGCTCAGGTGGCTCAGTCAGTTAAACATCCAACTCTTGATCTCAACTCAGGTCTTGATCTCAGGGTCATGAGTTCAAGCCTTGCACTGCGCTATGTGCTGGACACGAAGAAGGAAGGAAGGAAGGAAGGAAGGAAGGAAGGAAGGAAGGAAGGAA
>NW_024412376.1:96176443-96205468 GCF_014898765.1 Herpailurus yagouaroundi | reverse complement strand
GAAGGAAGGAAGGAAGGAAGGAAGGAAGGAAGGAAGGAAGGAAGGAAGGAAGGATCGTTCCATGGATAATGTAAAGGTAAATGGAAAGAAAACTGGATGCAAGATGTACAATCTCTATTTTGTAAATATGGAGATGGGATAGATTTCCAACTGCAAGATAGGTTCCAACTGCAATTGCTGTTTCGGAATCAATTAAGGAATGATTACAAAAATTTCTATTTACTATAGAAAAATCTGTGAAGGAAAATAAGGAAACATAAGTTGAAAGTGGGCCACAGAAATTTATGGCATGGGACATACAAAGCATATTCCCAAAATTTCTTCAAATTTTAAGAATAAAAAAGAAATGACTAATACTTACTATCACAGCTAGCATGCCTGTTTCAACTGGGTTAAATATTCTTATGGGTCAGGGCACCTGGGTGGCTCACCTGGTTAAACATCCAACTCTTGATTTCAGCTCAGATCATATCTCACAGTTTGTGGGTTCGAGCCCTGCATCAGGCTCCACACTGACAGTGTGGAGTCTGCCTGAGATTCTCTCTCTCCCTCTCTCTCTGTCCCTTCCCTGCACTCTCTATCTCAATCTCAAAAATAAATAAATTTTAAAAAGAAATATTCTTTTTTTTTTTTTTCAACGTTTATTTATTTTTGGGACAGAGAGAGACAGAGCATGAACGGGGAAGGGACAGAGAGAGAGGGAGACACAGAATCAGAAACAGGCTCCAGGCTCTGAGCCATCAGCCCAGAGCCTGACGCGGGGCTCGAACTCACAGACCGCGAGATCGTGACCTGGCTGAAGTCGGTCGCTTAACCGACTGAGCCACCCAGGCGCCCCTAAAAAGAAATATTCTTATAGGTCATAAACATTTTACAATGCTTTAGAGTCCCTCATATAATGACCATAAGGTACAGTTGTTTTTATTTTTTTATTTTATTTTTTTAAATTTTTTTTTTCTTAACGTTTATTTATTTTTGAGACAGAGAGAGACAGAGCATGAATGCGGGAGGGTCAGAGAGAGAGGGAGACACAGAATCTGAAACAGGCTCCAGGCTCTGAGCTGTCAACACAGAGCACGACGCGGGGCTCGAACTCACGGACGTGAGATCACGACCTGGGCCGAAGTCGGACGCCCAACCAACTGAGCCACCCAGGCGCCCCGGTTGTTTTTAGAACTTAAAAAGAGGTAGCATGGGGCACCTGGCTGGCTCAGTCAGAAGAACATGTGATTCCTGATCTCAGGGTTGTGAGTTCCAGCCCCATGTTGGGTAGAGAGATTACTTAAATGAATAAATAAGTTAAAACTTTAAAAAACAAAAAGAAAAAGAGGTAGCATGATATAGCAGAAGTAACAGTGAGTTAATCAGTATAATTGGATTTTAACTAGCTACATTTTGGGTAAGTTACCTAGTCTCCCCAAGTCTCAGTTTCTTCATTTATAAAAAGAACAGGATTGGGCAGGTCACAGATCATCAATCTTTTTCCATAAAGGACCAAACAGTCAATATTTTAGGCTTTGTGGCCCATACGGTCTCTTTCATGACCACTCAAGTATGCCATTACAGTATGAAAGCATCAAGAGACAATACATAAGGGAACTAAGTGTGGCTGTGTTCCAATAAAACTTTATTTACAAAAGTGAGAATAAGCTGAGTTTGGCCTCTAAGACCCTAGTTTTAGGTAATCACTGTTTATTTCTAAACTATGAGAGTACTTTTCTTGTATTTGAAATTCCTTAAGCTGTTGCTTAGATTTTTAGAAAAATCTGTTAACAATAGCTAACACAAGGCACATAAACTAATGATTAATAGCAGACCTTATGATCAGTTTGGGATTCTCTGTTAGCTGTTAGCCTTGGGCACATCACTTAAAATCACTCTGGGGGTGCCTGGGTGGCTCAGTCGGTTGAGCATCCGACTTCGGCTCAGGTCATGATCTCGCAGTCTGTGAGTTCGAGCCCTGCGTCAGGCTCTGTGCTGACAGCTCAGAGCCTGGAGCCTGCTTCAGATTCTGTGTCCTCCTCTCTCTCTGCCCCTCCCCACTCGTGCTCTGTCTCTGTCTCAGAAATAAACATTAAAAACATTTTTTTTAAATAAAATAAATCATTCTGAACCTCAGCTTTAAGTTTGTTGTGAAGTTTAAATGAAGTAATAATATATAAAATGTTTAACCCTGTATCTAGTTTACAATAGGCATTCAATAAATGAACATTATTGCTTTTATAAATTATGTGATCCCGAGTCCTTAGTCAGGAACACAATACTCCAATCAACATCTTTTCCAACAAATAAAATATGCTTTATAATAATCTACATGCAGATGCATTTTTCATTACAGAAAAAGATAAGGACTGGTTATATTAGCCTAAGTCTTCCTTATTTTGTTGTTCTTTCAATGACAACAGTCAGCTTTGAGTGCTTACTATCTACTTACTAGCTGTATGACCTTGGTTTAGTTATATAACTTTTCATTAGCCTCAGTTTCTTCATCTGTAAAAATGTGGAAAACAACAGTACCAACTTTACAGGACTGTTATAAGAATTAAATGAGTTAATAAACTGTCTAGCACATAAACTATACAAGTAACTGCTATTATTTGAGCTAGATATGAAACATTTGTTCATTTCAATCCTTGGGACAACCCAAAGAGGTATTATTCCTACCTGACAGTTGTGGATAAAGAAGTTCAGAGAAGCTAAGAAAGCTACCCAAGGTCACAAAGCTATTAAGTGGCAATGCCAAGGACTCAACATAGGCTTGCCTGACTACAAAGCCAAAAGTCTTACCACAAGGCCAAAGATGACGTTAACTATATCTTTGTATGGTATATATAAATTATAAGAACTAAAATGGGGTATTAATAATTATCTCCCGGGGCGCCTGGGTGGCTCAGTAGGTTAAGCGTCCGACTTCAGCTCAGGTCATGATCTCACGGTCTGTGAGTTCAAGCCCCGCGTCGGGCTCTGGGCTGATGGCTCAGAGCCTGGAGCCTGCTTCTGATTCCGTGTCTCCCTCTCTCTCTACCCCTCCCCTGTTCATGCTCTGTCTCTCTCTGTCTCAAAAATAAATAAACGTTAAAAAAAAATTTAATAATTATCTCCCCATACAGGAAATGTTTTTCAATTTTTTAAAGTTCAAAGATAAGAGAATACACATAAAATCACTGATCTTAAAATGATAGTTTTTCCATAGGTAAAATTTTTACTGAAATGATCCCCCTTTGTTTTAGATCCAATTAATTTAACTCAAACTTTCATTATTAAAGTAATAAGCAATCCTCTGCATTAAAATAACTAAAGATGCAGCATAGTGACTTACCTTGTACATGCAAAGTACTATGCAAATGCTAGTATCTACCTCTAATTGATCTTTGAGATTTATCTAAACCTCTCAGATTAATTTTATTAAGAAGCAAACCTGGTGAGTCAAACACAGTTCTGTTATACTACTCTATAAATTCCCAAGAATTGACTTAGAATCTGAACTTCGAAAAGCTTTCCAGTTCATATGAAAATACCAATATCAAAAGGAAAAGTATAAAATATCTCAAGGAAAAAGACAAAAAGATATTACTCTGCTGCATACATTTGTTATTAAGTTTGTGCTGCAACACTTAACTCACTTCCTACTCTTCAGGCCTTGTGAATGCTACTCGAAACTGATCCAGAAACAAGCTGGCTTCACACCGTAAAGTCTCAGAGCCCAGCAACCTAATACTAAAAAGAAAAATAGGGCAGTTTGATATAGCTTACTTCCAAACTCTATTATAAGAATGAACCCAAACTTAGAACTCTAACCTAACTCTAAAATTCCCCAAATGCAAATAAGATTAATTTTAAATGTTATAAACTAAAATTATAAATTATAATCTAATTTATATAAGCAGGTGGTCAATCTCTTGGAAAAATCATACTGAAATTCTTTCCAAACCAGCAACACTGTAAGTCAAAATAACCATCAATTAGGATTTAATAAAACTTTACACTCCGTGCTATACAAGAAGAAATATCACATAACAACAAATATCTAGTTTGGAAAACAAAATACTTAATTTTCTTTAGCATTTGGTGTTCTGTACAGAAAAGAAAAAATGTTCAAATTTTAAAATAAGGAAACCAAATTATCTTTAAGCATTTCAAAATAAGATTCTAACATGCTGGATTGTATTTGGGTGTCATTCCTTGGGACCTATTCTATTGCCCATCAAGAGTGGAGGGGAGGGGCGCCTAGGCGGCTCAGTCCATTAAGGTTCCAACTTCAGCTTAAATCATGATCTCACGGTTCATGGATTCCAAGCCCTGTGTCTGGCTCTGTGCTGACAGCTCAGAGCCTAGAGCCTGGAGCCTGCTTTGGATTCTGTGTCTCCCTCTCTCTCTGCCTCTCCCCTGCTCGTGCTGTCTCTCTTTTTTTTTTTTTTAATTTTTTTTTTTTACATTTATTTATTTTTAAGAAACAGAGTGAGACAAAGCGTGAGTGGGGGAGGGGCAGAGAGAGAAGGAGACAGAATCTGAAGCAGGCTCCAGGCTCTTAGCAAGCAGTCAGCACAGAGCCTGATGCGGGGCTTGATCCCACGAACTGTGAGATCATGACCTGAGCCGAAGCTGGACACTCAACCCACTGAGCCACCCAGGCACCCCCCTCTCTCTCTCTTTCAAAAATAAATAATAAACATTAAGGGAAAAGAGGAATGGGCAGTATCTGCCTAACAACAATGGACCAATCAGTGGTGTCATCTCCATATATAAGAAGCAGCACTATTATTTATATGAACATAGTATATCATTAATATCAACTACTAGTTCTGGAAGAAAAACAGGCACTCATGGTGCTTCAAAGATTACCTTTCTTAAAAAAAAGTTTAAAAACCTAATATTAAAAATAATCTACAAAATATTTAGCAAACAAGCCTGCCTAGATAATCGATCCTAATAGTTCTTAAAACCTTTGGTTGGGGGGGGGAGGGGGGCTGTGGCGTGAACACCTTTTGAACATCTACTGAAAGCTAGGGGTCTTCTCCCCAGAAAGTACAGATACACAGAGTTCACAGACTCTGGGAAGACTATTTATGGACACCCTCATAGATCTAGGTTAAGAACCAGAGAGATGAAGTAGAAATTTTCCCAAGGCATTTTTGACTCTCTTCCATAATTTTATCTCTGACTCATCAAACTAAATCATTCATAACCAGACAATAAACTCTCATGTTCTGCCAAACAAACAAAAAAAAAGTTTGATGGTATTAAGCCGTATTCACCTGAAAATATGATGAATTGGCAGAATTTTAAAATACAGCATCTAACTAATGATATCAATAAACATTATAGTGTATTATGACAGTTTATAAAATGATTTCACATTATAACAATATTTTATACCCTTTTACAGCTAAGAAAATAATGATTATTTGTTATTCTATGAAGAATTTCTTCTCATTCATCTCTTTAATTCTTAATATACAAAAACAAATAACTTTGTTGAAAATTTAAACATAAGAAACCAAAAGTTTAAACACCCAATTTTTTTAAAACACAAAAACTAGGGGCGCCTGGGTGGCTCAGTCGGTTAAGCGTCCGACTTCAGCTCAGGTCACAATCTCGCGGTCTGTGAGTTCAAGCCCCACGTCGGGCTCTGGGCTGATGGCTCAGACCCTGGAGCCTGCTTCCGATTCTGTGTCTCCCTCTCTCTCTGACCCTCCCCTGTTCATGCTCTGTCTCTCTCTGTCTCAAAAATAAATAAACGTTAAAAAAAAATTTAAAAAAAAAACACAAAAACTAACTGAAATTAATTTTTAGGATGTTCAAAATATCTTGTAATCTTTTTGTGGGGGGGGGGTTATTTATTTAGAGAGAGTGTGTGTGTGTAAGCAGGGGAGGAGCAGAGACATGGGGAGAAAATCCCAAGCAGACTTCTTCAAAGTCAACTCTGAGCCCCATGTTGGGGTCCATCCCACCAACTTGCAAGACCATGACCTGAGCCAAGATGAAGATCAAGAGAGTCCCACGTTTAACCCACAAGCCACCCAGGCGCCCACCCTTGTAATCTTTTTTCAATAACAATACTCATTTCCATTCTCTACAACTCTTAATTAAAAGTTCTCTAAAAAAAAAAAAAAGTGTTATTTGTCTAAACCCCATAGAATATACAACATCAAGAGTGAACCCTATTTAAACTACAGACTTTGGGTGATAATGATCTGTCAATGTAGATTCATCTTTTCTAACAAAACTACCATTCCCACGTGGCAATTTTGATAGTGAGGGAGGCTGTGCATATGTGGAGCAGGGCAGGAGGCATATGGAGGCAGAAGGTATATGGGAAACCTGTACCTTACTTAATTTTGCTATGAACCTAAAACTGCCCTAAATATAAACCCTGTTTTGAAAAAGGAGTCGGTGGGTGTGTCAAAATTTACCTGGCTTTCTTAACAAATGAGGAAATACTGTTTTGTAAAAATTACCCCGACTGTGAATTAAGTTTCCTGCCAGAAGACAGACTGTGCAATTATTACAGAATATATTATCATTAAAAAACCCCACAGTAATAGTAACCTTATCAAATACTAAAAGAATGTTTTAAATGTTAATACCAAACAGTGCATATGTGAGTACAGTTATCTTAAGATTCCTTTTTATATTTATGTTCCTATTATTTGATATTTTAAAAGGCAATATACAAAGGGACTGACAGTTGTAGTTCAGGAAGGAAAAGGAAAAGCAGCAGCCAATGAAAAAAGCCACCGCCAAGCAGAGGTCCTCCTGTTCTCCCAAGACCACCCTCTGCCAGAGTCAGGATTCAAGGGAGATGGAGAAAGGGTTTCCTCATAAAGTGAGAATAAAGAACAGCAAACGTCAATTATCAACTTACAGAAAACAAAAATAATGAAAAAGTGCAACCAGCAGATAAACTACTTTCGTCAACCCAGGTTTTTCGAGACGCTTTCCCCAAAGTATCCTCCCAAGGCGGTAACATTAGCATAGGGTAAAGGGCCAAAAACAGTTATGCTATTAAAACGGATAAAAGGGAATTACTGAGAAAGGTTCAATTTCCTACGTAAAGTCATCGGATTCAACACTGCCAAGTGGGAAAATACGTAAAATGCTTTTCACACCCAGGAGCGCAAACGCTACGACTGTGCAAATCCAGTAAAGGGTAAACCCCGGACTAGAAAACTCCCAACTATGTAGACAAATCGCCCTCCCTGAAGAAATCAGCAAGTTAACTAAGCCCAGAAGTGAGTGGAAGGAAGAAAGAGCTGGTTGTGGAGCAGTAAAACAAACTCCACGGAGCGGCTGCGTGTTCGGAAAGGGGCTTTGGTTACTGGTGTCACACCAGGAGGCACTCTTCCATTAGGATCTATACTCCCGCGGAAGGGAAATCTGACGCGAGCAGCAAACCCCCGGTACCAGCAAGTCCCAACGGGCAGCGAGCCCCTCCGGCGAGCCAGTCCCCGGCGGGCTGCGAGTCCCCACGCCGCAGGGCCAGGAGACAGCCCACCTGCCGCGCACCCACAGGCCGGCCGCCCTCCCTGGGCCCCGAACCCGGCCGGCCGCACCGCTACTGTTCATTCCTTGCACGCCACCAAGCACCTGCCTGTCCGTCTCTTCTTCGAAAGACCGAGAGGAGACAGCCAAGGGGCCACCGACGGGGATGACAGAGCCAGAGGCTGAGGATCTCCTCGAGGAAATGCGACCCCGTTCCTCCCGCCAACCAGAGCGACAGAAAACGTGCAGCGGTTTAATGGGCCCCAAACCCTCTCAGCTGTGGAGTTTTAGTTACTGCTTGGTAGGGCTGGAGTATCCCGGAGCCAGAAGCGAAAGCTCGAGCGGCGTAACGATATTTAGGGTTGGGTTAAAGGAGGGCTCGGCGTGAACCCACAGCACCGCACAAAGGAAGAGAGGAATGAGGGGGGAAGAAGAGCGGTTACCTCGGTCCTCCGCTTGTCCCTCCGCTCGGTTCCTCCCGGCCTCGCTAAAGCAGCAGACGCGCAACCAGGCTACCGCAACCCAGCGTCTCTCCGCAGCACCTAGCGGCGCCGCACTAGACCCGCGCGAGCACCCGACGGACGCGCGCCCTCCTGCGCGGCCCCGTAGAGCCCTGGCAGGCGCCGGGCTTCCTCTCGGCTCAGCCCCGAGAACGGCGGCCTCTGGCGCGGCGAGAGAAGCGCGCGCCGAGACCCGCGCACAGCACTCTGGGAGGTGTGGTTTATGGTTACCTCCGCCGGGTGCCCGCCCCCCACCGCGTCCTCCCCGCCCCCTCTCGCTCAGCAGCGGCTGGAGGCTTTTGGAGACTGTTGATGCGGTGCTGCCGGGGGGCGGGGGAAAGTTGACCAGGGCCTAAGGGACGTCCTCAAAACAGATCGAGACAGGACACCGCATAAATAATTCTGGAGTTATCCATTGCTTACATTTCCATGGCCGTGCAAAATTCAGTTTCTTTTTACATCCACCAACTTCCCTCCTGTGCGTTGGGTATTCTTGGGGTTTATACCTCTTTTTTAAAAAAGGTGGGGGAGCGGGAGGACTTCCGTTTTTATTCCTATGACAGTTTCTCCACGCTTTCTGCAGAGGATATACACAGCAGCTTGTGTTTATAAATGTAGACCCACAGTTTGTAAACTTAAGCAAGCAGTTAACTGACCTAAGCACACGCTGCCAAAAACCATTGAAAGAAAAATGATGTTGAAAGAAACCAATTTTTCCATAAAGTCAATGGAATGTAGAGGTGGGAGATTAAGAGAGAGCAAAGAAAAAAATTTTTAAGTATATTTTCCTAATATGTCTTTTGTTAGACAACCTCAAGCTTTTACAACCCCAGAAATATATTTCAGAATAAATTTAACTCTAGGTACATTTATGAATATTAACACATAGGTTTGTATTGACACATAGGTTTGCTGAAAAAAGAGCTTTTTAAAAAAATATCATGTTAGGTAAAAACCCAAAAATGACTACTTGAATCTGAAATTTCATTTCCAGAAAAAAAATCACTTTTTTTACATAACAGAAATTGAAATAAATAATCCTTAAGATTTCAAAATATTTCTCTTCAGAGCATTGTATTTTACAAATTTAATGTCAATGCCCTTAGAAAAATAGAGCAAGACCCGTTTTAAAGTGTACACACACAGAGCTCCAGCTCAGTGAGTTAAGCAAACCACATTTGATGTCATGCCTGAGGCTCTGTGTTGACAGTGTGGAACCTGACTGGGATTCTCTCTGCTCTCTCCCTGCTCACACACAGAGTCTCTCTCTCTCTCTCTCTCTCTCTCTCTCTCTCTCTCTCTCACGCATACACATAAATAAATAAATGCATAAATACATAAAAAAACAAAGTGTGCACACACACACAAATTATAAAATTTGTCTGGAAGCATGATGTAATACAATATATATTTAATAAAACCAGGACATCTGGGTGGGTCAATGGGTTAAGCGTCTCACTTCCACTCAGGTCATGATCTCATGGTTCATGGGTTCCAACCTTGCACTGGGCTCCGTGCTGATAGCTGGGAGCCTAGAGCCTGCTTCAGTTTCTGTGTCTCCCTCTCTCTCTGCCCCTCCACTGCTGGCTCTTGCTCTGTCTCTCACTCTCTCTCTCTCTCTCAAAAATAAACATTAAAAAATGTTTTTAATAAATAAATAAAACTGTGTTCTAATAGAATTTTTTTCTGTAATCAGAACTTTTTTTTTTAATCAGGTGTACTCCTAAAAAATCTCATAGAGGGGGGCCTGGCTGGCTTAGTTGGTAGAGCATGTGACTCTTGATCGCAGGATCATGAGTTCAAGACCCATGTTAGACTTAGAGCTTACTTAAAAGAAAAATGAAATAAAAAACTACTATACAGCAGAGCGGCTTTTTTCTCTGCTGAATATACAAAGCAATATACTACCTGTAGTCACTAACTACATCAAAGAAATATACACAAAATTTCAATACTCATCATTTATTTATTCAAAAATATTTATTGAGCATTTACTTTTTGCCAGGCACTGAGCCAGGAAATGGGAAATACACAGTGAACAAAACTAAATAGTCCCTGCACTCCTGGAGACCTGAAATCTAGTGGAGGAAACAGAAAACGAACAGAGAAATAAAAAGGTATGCATAGAGTGACAAGGGGAGTGGGGAACACATAAAGTAGACCAATCTAGAATTTTTCATTGGGAGAGGAGAATCACACAAAAAACCTGAAAATTAAATTTTCAAACCAAATGTCAATAAACTAGGAGTAGGGGGGGAGAGAGTCGTTCCCTAAAAAATAATATAGCCACAGCAGTGCTCTCAATTATTTTAAAAATATATATATCTCACAAAACAAGATATACCTTTGAGGGGGTTCAAGACATGCTACCCCAGAATATGGCACGTTAGCATATGGAATAAAGCTAAAGGAATTTGAGAAAAATGGCAGAAGGAGGAAGGTCACTCTGCGCTTCACCCTCTCACCTTTCTTCCCTGAAAGAGTTCATAAAACTACCATGTGAAAGGTGCCTTCCCTGTACCAGGAGGAAAGAAGACATTTTAATCACCAGAAATGGAATTTAGGATGGAGAAAGCTATATGAACGAACCTTGTTAGGGGCGACTGGGTGGCTCAGCCATTAAGTATCTTGGCTCCGGCTCAGATAATGATCTCTGATTTCCGGAATTCAAGGACCCAGGTCAGGCTCCACACTGGTAGCCTGAGCACCACTATGCAGCACCACCTCGCCCGTCCAAGTCCTACAGAGTCACTGGACTGCACTTTCTTACGATTCCTCCACCCCATCTTATCACCTCTTTCACAGCCAAACTCTACTGTGGTGCTTTAACTTCCCTTAACAACTGTCATTTCCTGACTTCTCCCCCACAACACACTGATGGCTACGTTTTCTGGCCTTCACCCTGCAGCCCAGTTTATGCTATTTTAATTTATGACAGTTCTAACCTTCGTTACCCTTGCCAATAATCAGACATGGGTATCTCTAAACCTTCGCTAACCTTTTTCCATTCTAGTCTCTGAAATATTTGCATTTCCTTAATTTCTCTCTGGGCCTTTGTAATTGCTGGGCCTTCTCCCTCTTTGCCTGGCTAACTTCCGCTCATCATCCAATATCAACTTAGATACTATTTTCATGAGGAAGTCTTCCCTGGTTACAGTCCCCTCTCCTCAATTCTGGGTTAGTTTCTTATATATATGCTCACATTGTAACCTATTTTTGCCCCAAATGTAGCACTTACCGGTGAGCATTTTAATTAGTTATCTACCTCTTTCATTCATCCCAAGGATGCTTAAATAGAAAGTAGGAGCATAGTACTTGATTTATGGTAGCTGTTTAATAAACACTCAGACAATAAATGAATCCATATCAACTTTGTGAAATAAAGGAGAATTGAGTAAATATATTCAGAAAAGGGCCAAATAGTAAATATTTAAGGCTTGCAGACTCTAAGGCCTTGTCTCAACTATTCAACTCTGCTTTCTAAAGGATGATAGCTAATTCCCACTGGTGGCTTCAGAATATCTCTGTAAGACAGAATTTGAGTTAAAAAAAAATGAGTGAAAGGAGTGGGGGAAACTCTGGGCTAGAGAACATTACTTGGGGATATATTTACATAGTAGATACATAGTTCAGTAATAAGTTTTTTGGGTAGTCTGGGTCAATGGATGGAGCTAAAACAGAAAGCATCTTTGGTATGGCCATTGCTGGTTCAATTAGTGCACTAATTTTTTCTTTTGAAAATCACTTGTGTTTGTGAGTTTTTACAATTTATAATTTAACCCACGTTCCCCTCATTTTTAACATTTCACTTTTGCTACTCCATCCTGCCCAAGTCAATTTCCTGTGAACTTGCCTAGACATGTTTGAGCTTTCAGGCTATATATTTGGCTCTCTAGAGCAATCCATGAAGTAAGAGGATGAGAGCAATTTGCCTCCATCCCTACCCCCTCTATAAGTATTGTGACTTCAGTCATCAGAAAAACAAATTTAGAGAAATTCTGTTTTCCAATATCTATGTTTGAAATATGTGCAATACACTCCTGAGCAAAATTTTATCCATATACATGGTAGAAACTGACACAGTGTAACAAATGCAATTGTGTTTCAATTCCAACATGTATTCCAAATGTGTGATCTGTATGCAAAGTACTTGTTTCAGGGCACCTGGCAGGCTCAATGGAAGGAACATTTGCCTCTTGATCTTGGGGTCATGAGTTTGAGCTCCACGTTAGGTGTAGAGATAAGTAAAAAAAAAATTAATGAATAAAAGCTTTAAAAACAGGAAAAGTACTCATTTCATTAAGATTTAGATCTATATTACATTAGGTTTCTGATAACATCTTCATATTAGTTTAATTAAATTAAATGCAGCATGGCAGATACTGCTAGTTGCTTAAAAAATATCTTCTTGCCTTCTTTGTTAATAAAAGAACCCCAGTTTCTTGAGGGGTGGCTATGTACCTAGCTAACAAATTATCTTTCAGCCTCTCTGACAATGTAAGTTCTAAGCATTAGATAAAAGCATTGCATGGAGGTTTGGGGATGGCTGCTTAAAGGGAATTGATTCAGCTGGGAGGATCCTCTCATCTTCTCTCTTCCTGGAAGTAATACCTTCTCGGCCTTTTGGGTAAGATCAAGTGTAGTAATAGCTTGAGTTCTAGCAGCCGTCTTGGACCAAGAGGTTATTTGAGTTATGAATAGGATGGCAAATGACAGAGGAGCCTGAGTCCTTGATGACCATTGAACCACCAAACAGTCTCACTATAGGCCTTGAGGAGTGTGAATTTCCAATTGCAAAAAGAATAATATCTGTATGTGATAAACAAAATGTAGCTGCTTACAAATTTTGAAACTGCCACAGAGGCCTGCCCAGGCTTGCAGGCTTTCTTTCCTTGTTAATTTGCAATTTAAGACTGCTTTTTCAATGGGTCAGTAGAGAAAGATGGTTCAACAGTCAGGAGCCAAGAAGAGATGAGCAGATGAAAACCACTGATGAAAAGCGGTAAACCAAGATTGAGTAATCAGACAGAGGATGTACAATGGATGTGAATTTACTTCACTAGCCAGTGACCATTTCTCATAGAAACTTTAGGACAATACTTTGAGGCTATCACGTTGCAACCTTTTGTAGATGCTGTAATTCTTTCCCTTCAATAGTTGCTGGCTGTCCTGTAACCATCCTGCACCCATAATATCCTTACACAAGATGGTCCAGAAAGAAGCTCAAATTTCAGATCCTTTCTGTAAGTAATTGTCTTCGGGAGTTTGCAAGCCAACATTAAACAAGAGAAATTGTTATAAGTTCATTTATTTTTTAAGGAAGCAGAACCAGAAGTGAAACTTTCAGCCAATTTCCTCAGAGGCAAACTGGATTACTAGTAGAATAGCATGTTGTTCAGCCTAGTTGGAAGGTTTCAGTTGCTAATTTTATCATCAGCTGAAAACTTGTATCATAGAAGACCAGCGGGTAATTGGATATGTGCCTACCTCGTGGAGGTACCCACAAAAAGACTTCTTTATGCTCCCAACCGTTGAGTAGAAAACAAATGAGGCCAAAGAGAGCTCAGGATAGAGAATATGAGATGACCTTTGCTGCATGCTCATTGGCAAACAGCCATTTGCAGGTCAGTCAAGAATGTTTAAATTTCAACAACAACAAAAAAAGAATGCTTAAACTTCACTCAGAATATTATCTTCATATTTGTAGTATCATTTTTCTTTAAAGGGGTACCTGGGTGGCTCAGTCGGTTAAGCGTCTGACTCTTGATTTTGGCTCAGGTCATGATCCCGCATTTTGTGAGTTTGAGCCTCGTGTTGGGCTCTAAGCTGATGGTACTTGGGATTCTCTCTCTCTCTCTCTCTCTCTCTCTCTCTCTCTCTGTGTGTGTGTGTGTGTGTGTGCGTGTCTCTCTCTCTCTCTCTCTCCCTCTCTCTCTGACTCTCTCCTGCATGCATGTATTTATGTACCCGCTCTCTCTCTCTCTCTCTCTCTCAAAATAAGTAAATAAACTTAAAAAATTTCAAAAGAGGGGCGCCTGGGTGGCGCAGTCGGTTAAGCGTCCGACTTCAGCCAGGTCACGATCTCGCGGTCCGGGAGTTCGAGCCCCGCGTCAGGCTCTGGGCTGATGGCTCGGAGCCTGGAGCCTGTTTCCGGTTCTGTGTCTCCCTCTCTCTCTGCCCCTCCCCCGTTCATGCTCTGTCTCTCTCTGTCCCAAAAATAAATAAAAAACGTTGAGAAAAAAAAATTTTTTTTCAAAAGAAAATGTCCATCTTACCTGCCTCTACTCTGCAACATGAACCCTTTCATCAGGTTCTGTCAAACATTTCACTCTTCTCTCAACAGAGCCTCCTCCCACCCTTTCAATCAGGCAGCTGACAGAAAACTCACGGTGTATTTGAGGAGCAATTTGAAATTTAATAAAGGTATGAAAAGGTTCTAGATTCTAGGAAAAGCTCCTAGGAACAGTGCAGTATTCCTGAGCTAGCAAGAGAGTAGTTGCTAGAAGGTGGAGAGGAGAGAAAGCTGTGTGTACAGGCCCTCCTGACTACAGTAAAGACTTGCTAAAGGAAAGCAGCTAACTTGTAGTGACCCTGAGAGAAGGAAGTTGGGATAGATACATCCTTGTCCTTCTCTTTCACCTCAAGCACAGCCCCTGCCAAAGGTGGCTGCTGGGAGCCAGAGGACAAGGAAGTCTTTTAATTTTGTCCAAAAGGTCAGATTTTCTGGCACCAATCAGGATAGAGACAACAGGAAGATGTTCAGCATACCTGCTATTACACCTTTGTTGGTGCTGAGCTTATCACCTAGAATGCCATTATTGTCAATTGTAACATAATCCTCTGGTCTGGCCTATGATTCAGTGTATGACCTACTTTTAAGTATGGAAAGGCCTCTCTCCTCAATATTTTATCTGTATCACTGGCACCGACACTTGATTATATACATCCTTATTATTACTTTAAAGTTTCACATGTGTATACATTTCATTCTATTGTAAGCTCTGTGGACCAGAATTTATGAATTACAGTTCTTTTATTTTTTTTAATGTTTATTTTTGAGAGGGGGGAGGGGCAGAGGCCATGGGGGATGGGGGGGGAGGTATGGTGGCAGGGGAGACAGAGGACCTGAAGCAGGCTCTGCGCTGACAGCAGTGAGCCCAATGCAGGGCTTGAATTCACAAACTGTGAGATCATGACCTGAGCCAAAGTCAGTCGGATGCTCAACCAACTGAGCCATCCAGGCACCCTGAATTACACTTCCTTTCTATTTCCACAGCATCTAACAGTGTTCAGCACAGACCAGTTAAAACAAACTGTAGACTTCTTAATCCTCTCCCTCTTTTTATCATCATCACAACCTACCTACCCCTTCATATTGTACCTTCATATTATTATGTAGGCATTCAGTGGGGAAAAAATCATTCAAAGTCAGTATTGGAAAGCAGGAGATATCCAGATGTTAGGACTTTTACACACTGTGTCAGTAGGGGTTTTCCTGAAGTTGGGCAGGTGGAACCTAGGCTTCCCTGTGCAGACGTCTGTGACTCTTTACCTGAGGGTTGTTTTGTGTGTGTGTGTGTTTTTTTTGTTTGTTTGTTTTGTTTTTGGCTTCCTGAGTACCCAAAGGCAAAGGAGGCCAGAAGCTGGGAAGTTAGCTGTCTTCCCTCTCTCTTACAAGCATCTCTCAACCAGTGACTGAGGGAGTTGACTAAAAATCAAAGCAAACTCACTTACATGGCAGGGGTGGGGGATAACTCTGAGGTACCTTCCACACAGTTTCCCAGAATTCCTCAGGGAACTGAACTCAATTGACCACAGAGGTAATCTACATGATAATGCACCTTTAATAGCTTCCTTCTCTTTCTCATTCTGCATCTCTGCTGCCCCTGCTTCTGGGAATCACCTCCCAAATGAAATAATTCTAACTTAAATTCTTATCTTCAGCTTTACTTCTAGGGTAGAATGATGAGATATACCAAAGATAGCTTACTTGTGGCAGAAATATATAGAGGACGTGCTTTGCTGGATATAACTTCTCTATCCTGATGTTTTCCTCGTTCTTTGCTTTCATGATATCTAAACATATTTTTGAACCACTGCAGAAAAATTATAAAGACATTTTTAAAACTAGAAGTAAATGTTAGTGTAATTTTATCTTATTGTAAAAGCACCATGTATTTATGGTTGAAACAGCATCATCATTCTAAAATAGCAACAGTTAATATCTTGCTGTGTATCCTTTGGACCATTTTCTTTACATGAATTAACATTCTTTTTTTTTTCTCATTTGAGAATATATACTGAATAAATTGTCAAGTTAAAAAATATTTATGTTTGACAACATTGAAAAATTGTAGCCTGTTTCACTGTATGGATTTACCATTACTATCCCTTTAATCAAGCTTTGATTTTTGGTTATTTTGAGTTTTTTGGTTTTCAAAAAAGGCTGTATAACTTGTAGCTAAATCATCAAGATATTTCCCCAAATGTGAAACTACAACATCAGAGGGCACATAAATTCAAAAGATTTGTGATATCTTAACCTAAGCGGCCCCAGGAAGGTTCACCCTCTTACCAGTAATGATAAAATTGTTTATTTCCTGACAACTCTATCAATTCTATTTTCTTTTTAAAGTCTTTGCCAATATTTATTTCTTTGATTAATAATAAGGATGGACTTTTAATATTCCCATTGGTAATTCTCTTCCTTTTTTTATGAATTGCCTTCTTTCTTTTTATTTTTAAGTTTATTTATTTATATTGAGAGGGAGAGAGAGCGAGAGAGAGAGAGAGAGAGAGAGAGAGTGAGAGAGAGGGAGAGAGAGAATATCCTAAACAGGATCCACCCAGAGCCGGATGAGAGGCTCAAACTCACGAGCCATGAGATGATGACCTGAGCCAAAATGGAGTCGGACGCTTAACCCAGGCACTCCTGAATTGCCTTATTCCTATACATAAGGACAGTTATAGGAAGATGCTGCTGTAGTACTAGCTGAAGGTCATGCTGTATTGCTCTTTGTTACTCAGTTATTCTTCTTGCAGAACAGACCTGTCTAATAGAGTCCTCTGACATCTTCTGGCTTCAGGTATCGAATTCACATTTAAGTTTTACCTTGACCCCTGTACCAGTGACCCCTCACATGAAGGTTTTTTGGTTTTTGGTTTTTTTGTTTGTTTGTTTTGTTTTGTTTTGTTTTTAGTAAGCTCTATATCCAACACGGGGCTTGAACCCATAACTCCAAGATCACGAGTCATAAGCTCACTGACTGAGCCATCCAGGCACCCCTCACATGAGTCTTTCTAAAAACCTAGTGGATCCCTCCACTGGATGTCCTATCAATATTGAGTATCAGCATGTTGAGTCCTGACTTCCAATCAGTTACTATTCCCAACTTCTTCAGTGACACCCAAATTCTCTTGGCCTCCAAAATTTGAAATAGAGGACCTTCTTTTTAATCTCTTTTCTTTTTTGTACCCCAATCCAAATATGATTTTGCAGTTTCTTTGTTCACAATATCTCATTTTCTCCCACAGCAGGATTCTCGCACAATCATGACACCGAGGTTTTTCTTTCCAGGAAGCAACTTTATTTGTGCTGGCACGAGCTCAGTTGGGTCTGTACCCAAAAAAAACTGAGCCCTGAACACCACAGGGGCTTTTCACGCGTTTTCTACTTCTTTGTCCCTCATATATGGATAATGTAGAGACATACAGTCTGATTGGATAGTCTCATGTTACAAGGGCTTGAGGGATGTCACATAGGCATGGCACATAACATAAGGAAGGTTGCCTTCCCCTATCTTGAGGTCTTTTCTTACCATATTCCTTAGGGAGGAGACCCTACCACACTCCTAACACTTTATCTCTACATTCGTGACTCAAATTTAAACCTATCACATTCTGGGGGCGCCTGGGTGGCTCAGTCGGTTAAGCGCCTGACTTTCGCTCAGGTCATTATTTCATGGTTCATGAATTTGAGCCCCATGTTGGGCTCCGTGCTGACAGCTCAGAGCCTGGAGCCTGCTTCAGATTCTGTGACTCCCTCTCTCTGCCCCTCCCCTGATCACACTCACTCACTCTCTCTCTCAAAAATAAATAAACATTAAAAAATTTTTTTCTTTAAATCTAACACATTCTATCAGAATGACTTATCTCAATTCAGAGCTAATTATATGTTTAATACAAATTTTTAAATGTTCTAAAATAATTACATTTATTTGGCACTTAATGGTATATGTGCATGTACCACTTAAATAAAGGTAGAAAGAAAAAAAAATAAAGGTAGAAAGGGTAATTAAATAAACTGTGTACTTACCCTGGTGGGGTGCTTTCCAAACACATCCCTCTCTCTCTTCCACAGATAAACACTACCCTGAAAGTAATATTTATCATTCCCACGTATTTATTTGTAGTTTTATCATATTTGCATTTATTTTTCATGTTTTTGAACTTTAAATTAATGGTAACATATGTATTTTTCTGCAACTTACTTTCTTTGCTCACTATTGTATTTGAGATATTTGTCCTTGTTAATGTATTTGGTTATGGTTTATTCATTTTTTATTGTTGTATGGTATTGCATTGAATGCATATACCATACTTTTCTCATCTTTTCTGTTGATGGGTAATTGGGTCATTCCTAGTTTTTTATGATTACAGACAACACTGCTATGAACATTTGTGACATGTATAAGTTTACATAGAAAATTAAGAGTTTCTCGGGGCACCTGGGTGGCTCGTCGGTTAAGCATCTGACTTCAGCTCAGGTCAGATCTCTCACTCCGTGAGTTCAAGCCCCGCATCAGCCTCTGTGCTGACGGCTCAAAGCCTGGAGCCTGCTTCAGATTCTGTGTCTCCCTCTCTCTGACCCTCCCCCATTCACGCTCTGTCTCTGTCTCAAAAATAAACATTAAAAATAATAATAGTAAAAAGAAGAGTTTCTCAAGAAGTAGAATTGCTGATTTCATAGTGTTGGTGACTTTCATGCCACTAAATAGTGCCAAATTGTCTTCCAAGATGGTTATATCACTTACAGTTTTGAGAAAACTTTCTGAGGATTTCAGTTGTTCCACATTCTGGCCAACACCTAGTTTTCCCAAACTTTTTCATTTTTGTCAATCTGGTAGATAAAAAGTGTATCTCCTAGGGGCCCTAGCTGACTCAGTTGGTGGAGCATGTGACTCTTGACATTGAGGTTGTGAGTTCAAATTCCACATTGGGTGTGGAGCCTACTTAAAAAAAATAGTATTTCCTGGTTCTAATTTGCATTTATCTAGTTATAAATGAGTTTTAATATTACATATTCAGATTTCCTTTTCTGCAAAATTTTTGTTTAATTTTCCCTCCATTTTAAATTTGATTTTCATTCTTTTTCAGATTTAAAAAAAAAAATTTTTTTTTTCAACGTTTATTTATTTTTGAGACAGAGAGAGACAGAGCATGAACGGGGGAGGGGCAGAGAGAGAGAGGGAGACACAGAATCGGAAACAGGCTCCAGGCTCTGAGCCATCAGCCCAGAGCCCGATGCGGGGCTCGAACTCACGGACCGCGAGATCGTGACCTGGCTGAAGTCGGATGCTTAACCGACTGCGCCACCCAGGCGCCCCTCAGATTTTTTTAAATTAAAAAAAATTCAAGATAGTTTTTTAGGAGTAATTTTTTATAGTCTAAATAGTAATTCTCTGTTTATTATATGAATACTAAATATCTTCTCTGGCTTATGGCTTGTCTTCTTGCCTTTATTTTTTTTTTGAGAGAGAATGAGTGTGTACAAGTAGGGGAGGGGCAGGGGAAGAGGGAGAGATAGAATCTTAAGCAGGCTCTGCTGTGAGTGCAAAACTCAATACAGGGCTGGATCTCATGATGGTGAGATCATGACCTCAGCTGAAATCAAGAGTTGGATGCTTAATGGACTGAGCTACCCAGGTGCCCTCTTCTTACTTTCTAATAGTAACATTTGATAATCAGAAATTCTTAATTAGAATGATAATAACATGTGTCAAGCTTTATCTAATGGGTTGAGCTTTTCATAACTTAAAAAAACTTTCCTATTCATGAAACATAAAGTTGTTTTTTTTTCTAAAGCTTTTGAGGTGTACATTTTATATGTAAATCCTTAGTCTGCCTGGAAGTGATTTTTACAAATGAAATTTTTTAGCATCATAGCCAGCCTATAGAAGATACTCAATATTTTCCATCTCTTTTTTCATTGTTTGATTTATTATTTTATCATTTTTTTAAAACTTTTTTTAAAAAAATTTATTCATTTTTGAGAGAGAGAGAGAAAGACAGTGCGATCCGGGGAGGGGAAGAGAGGGAGGGAGACACAGAATCTGAAGTAGGCTCTGAGCTGTCAGCACAGATCTGGATGAGGGGCTTGAACTCATGAGTTGTGAGAACATGACCTGAGCCAAAGTCAGATGCTTAACCCACTGAGCCACCCAGGTGTCCCTAAAGGTTTTTTAAATTTTATTTTTGAGAAGGGGCACCTGGGTGGCTCTGTGGGTTAAGCATCTGATTTTGGCTCAGGTCATGATCTCATGGTTCATGAGTTCCAGCCCTACATTGAGCTCTGTGCTGACAGCCTGCTTCAGATTCTGTGTCTCCCTCTCTTTTTCCCCTCCCCCACTTGGACCCTGTCTGTCTGCCTTTCTCTCTTTCTCTCTCAAAAATAAACATTAAAAAAATTTATTTTTTGAGAAAAGAGCATGAGCAGGGAAGGGACAGAGAGAGAGGAAGACAGAGAATCTGAAGCAGGCTCTGCACTGACAGCAGCAAGCCTGATGTGGGACTTGAACTAATGAACTGTGAGACCATGACCTCAGCCAAAGCGGACACTCAACCAACTGAGCCACCCAGGTATCCCTTGATTTACTATTTTAAATAAATATTTTTTAAGTGTTTATTTCAAACTAAATGTATCTTTTAGAAGCATTCCACAATGCATTCTTTGTCATTTAGAGTAGGATGAATTTTGGGTCCATATTGTAGGTATAAAGATATTTTTAAGGATTTGACCTGCTAAACTAAGAAAATAGAAAAATATTCTTCTATTTACAATAGCCAAATTATGGAAGCAGCCCAAGTGTCCATCAATAGATGAATGGATAAAGAAGATGTTTTATACACACACACACACACACACACACACACACTCTCACACTGGAATATTACTCAGCGAGAAAAAGAATGAAATCTTGCCATTTGCAACAAGGATGGGTCTACAGGGTATAATGCTAAGTGAAATAAGTCAGTCCAAGAAACACAAATATCTTATAATTTCACTGACATGTGGAATTTAAGAAACAAAACAAACTAACAAAGAAGAAAGAGACACACCAAAAACAAGACTTTTGAATACAGAGAACAAACTGCTGGTTACCAGAGGGGAGGTAGACGAGAGATGGGTGAAATAGGTGAAGGGAATTAAGAGGACACTTACTGTGATGAGCACTGAGTAATGTATAGAATTGTTGAATCCCTATATTGTAATATAAGTAATATAATTATACTGGGCTTAAAAAATTACATAAAGAAACAAACAAATAAATAGATATAAAGGTATAGAGTCCAATCCCTGCTTTATAAAAATAAACACATTTGGGGCGCCTGGGTGGCGCAGTCGGTTAAGCGTCCAACTTCACCCAGGTCACGATCTCGCGGTCCGTGAGTTCGAGCCCCGCATCGGGCTCTGGGCTGATGGCTCGGAGCCTGGAGCCTGTTTCTGATTCTGTGTCTCCCTCTCTCTCTGCCCCTCCCCTGTTCATGCTCTGTCTCTCTCTGTCCCAAAAATAAATAAACGTTGAACAAAAAATAAAAATAAACACATTTGTATATGCATAGGAATGTTAGTTATGTGGCACACTGAACAGTGGTCATCTCTAGTGATGAGATTGTGAAGCATAGAGCATATTGTCGTTAAAAAGTACTGTTCCTCCAGGAAAAAAATTTTGTGTGTCATCCTTTGAGACAACTGGACAAGCTACACCTTTGTTGGGGGTGGGGGGCAGGGGAGCATGGTTGTTATCATTTAATCATCATCTGTTATGATCTCTAACTATAACAAATCAAGTGTTAAAAATGTTCTATACTTCATATTGAATATTTAAATACAACCTTAATTGAATATGGAGATTTATGATATAATACAGTCTTTCTCTTCAAGTTGTTCAAACCCTACCAGCTCCTAATGTAGGAGCCAGGGAAAAGCCAGACCCATTCAATGATTTGGCACCAGAATTAGGTTAAAATTTGTCTTTTGGATATGTGGAGTGGGAGGAAGTGAGACTCCCTAATAGTTGTAAAGCCCTTGGAGCGCCCTCTGCTGGAGCATGTTGGTAAAGGAGCAGTAGTGAAGGAAGCACTCTACCTTCAAGGTGGAAGGAATGGAAACAAAAGGAAACAACTCTCTAAAAGTTAAATTTGATAGGTTTGATACAAGTTAAAGAGAAAGTTTAAAAAAAAACCAACAGTAGTCTCTCTCCTAGGGATTTTGGTAAAATTTGCCATGTTTCCTTCTATTTTAGGGATATTTGCCTTATACTAGGAAAAAAACCCATGAACTTGATTTGTTAATAGATAGATACCTTATGGGAGGCAGCCTCAGAGAAGTACATGGCATCATTTTAGCAGGCTGATGATAGAGAATTTATTCCAAATAAATTTAAATAAAATTTAATATTTACATAAAAGCTTAGACTTTTATTCATTGTGTAACTTTTGGGAAGTCATTTAATTTCTCCATACTATGTCTCTCTAATTTTAAACTGAAGATGACAAAATCAATCCCAACCACTTTGATAATGAGAGAATAAATGAGAAGACAATAGATGTGAAATGAACTTCCAGAGTGTCACATATTCTCATGGCTAAAATCCCAGAACTGGCTGGTAGCCATGTTCCCAGATGAATGTAGTGTTGAGTCTCAGGCACGGTACCAGGCCCTGGTGACACAGTGATGAATAAAGCATGCTCCTCACGCTCCCAGAACTCAAAGTCTACCAATCTACTAAGGAAGACACCATAACACAAATAATAACAATAAAACATGGCAAATCCTATAAAACAAAAATATATTGGAAAATTATGGGAACACATAATTTTTCTGGAAGATCAGAAAAGTCTTCAAAGAAAAGTTGTATTTGCACTGGGACTTGAGGGATGAGGTACTTGCCAGTACATTTTTCTTTCTTAAAATTGTTTATTTAGCTGTTCCCAGTAGAAACTCTCTTCCAAGAAATTTTTTTTAAAGCATAATTAGAAGAACAGAGAGTTAGCCTAGTTCTAGTTTCTTTCATCAGAAGGCTTAACAAACAACATAGAGATTCCACCATTGGTTAAATAAATAAACAATTAGTTTGAGATAGATATATCAGCGTGGACATAAGGAAAACATTGGCTGATTGACAGGGAGTAATTAATGGAGTGTTTCTAAGTTTTACATTTATTATTTATAGCCTATTTCTGAAAATAATATTAGGCTTGATAGCTTTTAGTTGGTATATTGAAGATAATAATACAAATTTAACATTGATAATGAGTTCTGCTCTTGCTCTTCTTGCAGAAAAACAAATCTGTGTCCTGTTAATACCTTTAGGTCTTCGGATGCTAGGCATTACAACTGATATTCCATGCATTTAGTCCTGAATGACTTATCAACAAGCATATTCTTAGAGCAGGGTGAAAAAGTGTATAGCTGCAATTGCCTATATCAGAAAAAAAAAAAAAAACGATAAAGAGCTTAAATCAAGTAAACTGAAAGCAAATAGAGGTTAGGAAATAATAAATGAGTGGAATTATATAAAAAAATTTTTAATGTTCATTTATTTTTGAAAGAGAGAAAGAGAAAGTGTGCAAGCAGGGAAGAGGCAGAGAGAGAGGGAGACAGAATCCAAAGCAGGCTCCAAGCTGTCTGTATGGAGCCAGATGCGGGGCTCAAACTCACAAACCGCAAAAATCAGGACCTGAACTGAAGTCAGAGGCTTAACCAACTGAGCCATCCAGAGGCCCCAATGAGTGGAATTATATAAACTGGAGAATGTAAAAACAAAAGAGAAAATTAAGGAAACCTAAAGGTTTTTTTTTTGAAAAATAGTAGCAAAAGGGTAGATTTAGCAAGACTGATGAAGAAGAAAAGAAGGAAGACTGAAATTACTAAAATCACAAGTGGAAATAGGGTAATTACTACCAACTTAAAGAAACAAAAAGGATTACAATGGAATACTGTAAACAATTAAATGTCAACTGAAGGCCTAGAAAACCTACATGAATGAACAGATTCCTATAGCTGTCCCAATTTCCCAGCTCATTCTGTGAAGTTAGCATTATTGCATTACCAACAAAGACATCACAAGAAAACTATAGATCAATATTCTTTATGAACACAGATGCAAAAATCTGCAACAAAGTACTGGTGAACTGATTCTAGCATCACATTTAAAAATCGTACACCACAACAAAGTGGGATTTATCTCAGGAACGCAAGTACAGTTCAACCTATGAAAAACCAATCAATTTAATATATCATATTAAAGACTGAAAGGGGGAAAAAACCTACATGATCATTTCAATAGATGCAGAAAAAAACACTTGAGAGAACCCAACAACATTTCATAATAAAAAACACACAACAAACTGGAAATAGAAGAGAACCTCCTCATCCTGACAAAGAATATCTGTGAAAAACTCACAGCTAAACATCATACTTAACTGTGAAAGACTAAAAAATTTCCCCTAAGATCATGAACAAGACAAGGATGCTCCCTCCTGCCGTTTCTATTCAACACTGTACTGGAGGTTTACCAGGGTAATTAACCAAGAAAAAGAAATAAAATGTACTCAAATTGGAAAGCTAGAAGTAAAAGTCACTTTATCCATGGATAACAGAATTTTATATATAGAATATCCAAAGGAATCCACACACACACAAAACTATTAGAGCTAATACACGAGTTCAGTAAGTTTGCAGGGTATAAGATCAATACACAAAAATTAGCTGTATTTCTATACACTAGCAATGAATAATCTGAAAATGAACTTAAGAAAACAATTCCATTTATAATAACATCAAAAGAAATATAAGACTTGTACACTGAAAACCATAAAACATTGTTGAATAAAACAAAAGGAGACCTAAATAAATAGAAAATCATCTCATGGTCATAGGTTGGAAGATTTAATATCATTAATATGTCAATACTTCCCAAATTAATCCAGAAATTCAACATAATCCGAACTGTTCTTTTTTTTTTTTTTTGCAGAAATTAACAAGCTGATCCTAAAATTCACATGGAAATACAAAGCACACAGCGTAGCCAAAACAATCTTAAAAAGAAGAACAAAGTTGAAGAATTTATACTTCCCAATTTCAAACTTACTATAAAGGTGTGGTAATCAAGACGGTGTAGTACTGCTAGATGGATAGACATACTAGCCAGGATGCGAAAGAATGAGTTTGGATCCCTCTCTTACACCATATACAAAAATTAACTCAAAATGGATCAAAGACCTAAATGTAAAAGCTAAACTATAAAACTCTTAGAAGAAAACCTAGGCATAAACCTTTGTGGCTTTGGATTGGGCGATGGTTTCTAAATATGGTATCAAAAGCACAAGTAATAAAAGATTAAAATTAAAAATTCTTAAGTGGGCTTCCTCAACAATAAGAACTTTTGTGCTTCAAAGGACAGTATCAAGAAAGTGAAATGACAACTCATAGAATGGGAGAAATATATGCAAAGTATATACTTGATTAGATACGTGTAACCAGAATGTATAAAGAATATTTACATCTCAATTTTAAAATGGGTGGGGCGCCTGGGTGGCGCAGTCGGTTAAGCGTCCGACTTCAGCCAGGTCGCGATCTCACGGTCCGTGAGTTCGAGCCCGCGTCTGGCTCTGGGCTGATGGCTCAGAGCCCGGAGCCTGTTTCCGATTCTGTGTCTCCCTCTCTCTCTGCCCCTCCCCCGTTCATGCTCTGTCTCTCTCTGTCCCAAAAATAAATAAATGTTGAAAAAAAAAATTTTTAAATGGGCAAAGGACTTGAGTAAGCATTTCTCTAAAGAAGATACACAAATGGCCAATAAGCACATGAAAAGATGTTTAACATGATTAGTCATTAGTAGAATTGCAAATCAAGACCAAAGTGAGATACCACTTCACACCCATTAGGATGACTATGCTAAAAAAGGCAAACAATAATGAGTGCTGATGAGGAAGAGGAGAAATTGGAATCCTCATATACTGTTGGTGGGAATATAGAATGATGTGCTCACCTTGGAAAACATTTTGGCAGTTCCTCAAAAAAGTTAAAAGTAGACTTATTACATGACACAGCTATTTCATTCCTAAGTATCTACCAAAGAGAACCGAAAACTTATGTCCATACAAAAACTTGTGTATGAATATCCATAACAGCATTATTCATAATAGCCCCAAAGTGGAAACAATGTAAATGTCCATCCACTGATGAAAGGATAAACAAAATGTGGTATGTCCATACAATGGAGTATTATTCAGTCACAAAAAAAAATGAAGTACTGGTGATACATGCTACAACATGGATGAACCTTGAAAATACTATAGTAAGTGAAAGAAGTCAGACCTTAGGGCACCTGGGTAGCTCAGTCAGTTGAGTCTCCATCTCTTGAATTCAGCTTGGGTCATGATCCCCAGGTCATGGGAACCCCGACATCGGGCTCCGCACTGAGTGTGGAGGCTACTTATTATTGTCTCTCTCTCTTCCTCTGCCCCTCTCCCCCACTGGCACACTCTTTCTCTCTCTCAAAAAATTTTAAAAATTAAAAAAACAAAACAAAACAGAAATCAGACACAAAAGGCCATGTAGTCTATGATTCCATTTATGTATAATATCCATAACAGGCAAACCCATAGTATCCAAAAGTAGATGAGCAGTTGCCAGAGAGTGGGGAGTGACTGGTAACATGTACAGATCTGTTTTGCAATGATGAAAATGCTCTGGAATTACAGTGGTGACGGCTGTACAATTTTATGAATATACCAAAATCCATTGAACTATGTACTTAAAAAATTAAACACAAAAAAAGAAAGAAAGAAAGAAAGAATCAATCATAACCTCAACAACATTTTAAATCTTTGGAGGTAGCTAATAATAATAATAATAATAATATAGCACTAAATATTATAGCACTATTTTTAGTATTCAAAATCCATTATAGATATTAACCCATTTGTCCTCAGTACAAGCCTATGACACATTCCTATTACCATCTCCACTTTTTAGAGGAGAAAACCTGAACTCAGAGAGATTAAGTATCTCGGGAAGGTTACACAATTAAGAGGCAGAGCTGGGATTCAAACCCAAGCAGTCTGACATGGAAGTACGTTCAACCAGGACATTCCTTTGGGTTGTCACTGTGACTATGCAACAGAGTTCCAAAGGAACTGGTAAACAGGAAGTAACTTATAAAAAACAATTCATAGTGACAAAACTTACTGTGCCTTCTAGAGAATATTGGGAAATTTAATCCTTAAAATTTTTTTAATGTTTATTTATTATTTTTAGAGAGAGAGAGAGAGAGAGTCAGAGTATGAGTGGAGAAGGGGCAGAGAGAGGGAGACACAGAATCTGAAGCAGGCTCCAGGCCCCAAGGTGCCAGTACACAGCCTGAAGCAGGGCTCTAACCGTTGGATCATGACCTGAGCTGAAGTTGGAAGCTTAACAGTCTAAGCCACCCAGGGGCCCCTAATCTTTTTTTTTAAGGTTTATTTATTTTTGAGAGAGAAAGAGCATGCAAGTGGGGGAGGGACCGAGAGAGAGCGGAACAGAGGATCCCAAGCAGGCGCCATGCTGACAGCAGTCAGCCCCATGCAGGGCTTGAACTCACCAACTACAGATCATGACCTGAGCCAAAGTCAGATGCCCAACCGACTGAGCCAACCAGGTGCCCTGGGGAAATTTAATCTTTTAGAAGAGAAGAATAAAATAATTTATTATTAATTACCCCGGTTTAGGAAAGGTCCATTCCTGGCACTTACATTTCAATATTATTGGCAGCATGCAAACCCAAAAGCTTTCATATTAATTCTTTCTGAAAGGTGTGTTTTTTTAAATCTTTGAGAATTAGAAATATTCACTTTATTTTGAAGTAGAAGCTGGAAAAACCCGAATGGGGCATTTAGCTCTGATAATTAACAAGGGCCGAGTTTCTTTTAATGCTGCCAACTCCAGCAGGCTCAGTGAGGCTTGTGCTACAAGCTGCTGCTAACAGTGGGGTTTAGTTCATACTGGCAAGTCTCGCCAAGGTCCACTTTGTCTCTGCACAGAGGGGAGCACTTCAGAGCAAGTGAGGGCTTATTCTCTGCCATGCCAAGATTAATCTGCTGTATGTTCATTCATGTTAATTATTAAGAATCCCCAAAAGAAAGTTGTCCCCTGTCCCAAATAGAACTGTTTGGTAGGAAATGTCTACATCCAGTGTAGTCACTGCTAATCTTGAAAACAGGAAAATCTTCATGTGAAGTCATAGCTGAGGGACACAAGATTAAGGGCAGTATCTAATGCTGGAGATGGCAATGACTCTGCCTGTTTCTACTCCTGCCCACTACATAATCCATTGTCCACATGAGAATGAGGCTAGAAAAAATTGAGATCACATTTTATTTTCCTAATGACCTTCCATTGCACTTAAAACCTGAAGTTCTCACAATGGCCTATAAAACCCTTTAGATGCTTGCATATCTGAGCCTGTCTCCTACTTTTGGTTTTTTCAATAACAGACTACCAAGAAAGAAAGTGTTCAAGGGAGAACTCTAAGTTTCAAGAAACTTAAGAGACCTAGAAGCCACATGCAATGTGTGAATTCTAGTTGGATTCTGAATTGAACTAAACAACCATAAAAAAATTATGAGGCAAGAGGAGTAACTTGAACGTGTATTGGATATTTGGATTAAGAATTCTTGTTAATTAAGGGGTGCCTGGGTGGCTCAGTCGGTTGGGTGTCCAACTTCATGCTCTGTCTCTCTCCCCCCCACAAAAAAGAAAGAATTCTAGTTAATTTTTTAG
>NW_024412376.1:96150992-96176433 GCF_014898765.1 Herpailurus yagouaroundi | reverse complement strand
TGGCTCAGTTGTTTACGTGTCTGACTCTTGGTTTTGGCTCAGGTTATGATTTCATGGTTCATGGGTTCAAGCCCCAAGTCGGGCTCTGTGCTGACAGTGTGAAGCCTGTTTAGGATTCTCTCTCTCTCTCTCTCTGCCCCTCTCCTGCTCGCATGCACTCTCTCTCTCTCTCAAAATAAATAAATAAACATTAAAAAAAATTAAAAAAAAGAAATAACATGGTATCTGGGATTTCTTCAAAATAATGTAATGAGTAGGGTGAGGGGTGTGCAAGTATATATAAAACAGGATTGGCTACAAGGAGATAGTTACTGATGATGGACGATGAGTACATGGCAATTTATTATACCATTCCTAAATACCTCTGTAGCTCTGAGAAGGGGCACAAATGTACTTTATAAGTTTTAAAAATAGGAGACAGCATGACATCTTGGAAAGGTATAATCTTTGAGGTAAGACATCTGGAATCCTAAACTCTGCGTTTTACTATTACCTTGAGTAATCTCTCTGAGTATCTATTTTCTTTTCTATAAAACTAGGGATTATAAAACCTACTCTGAAGCAAAGCAGTGAGAACTCAATGAAATCACATAGGTACGGGGATTACTACAGTGTCTAGCATGCAGAAGATATTTAATAAATGGCATAAGAAACGGTAAGAGAGGAGCACGTGGGTGGCTCAGTTAAATGTCTGACTTCAGCTCAGGTCAAAGATGATAAGGTAATTTAATGGTGTAAAAGGTAAATTTTCAAAAAATGTGCTGGGGCCTCTGGGTGGCTCGGTCGGTTGAGCATCCGACTTTGACTCAGGTCACCATCTCACGGTTCGTGGGTTTGAGCCCCACGTTGGGCTCTGTGCTGACAGCTTGGAGCCTGCTTTGGATTCTATGTCTCCCTCTTTCTCTGTCCCTCCCCACTCGCACTCTGTCTGTCTGTCTCTCTCTAAAATAAATAAACATGAAAAAAAATTTTTAAAAAAGGAACAATAAGAGAAATATAGCAGTTTACTCCTGGTTATGAGTCACTCAGTTCTTATTTCTCTGTACTGTTATTTAACTTTTCCTATTTGTGCATTTTTTTCTTGCAGACCAAAAAAGCTTAAGGAAGGTTTAAATTTTAAAAAATTTTTTTTTTAGAGTAGTCTTCGCATCCAGTGTGGAGCCCAACATGGGATTTGAAATCACAACCCTGAGATCAAGACACGAGCTGAGATCAAGAGTCAGATGCTTAAGTAACTGAGCTAACCAGATGCCCTGGAAGTTTTAATTAAAAAAAAAAAAATATATATATATATATATATATATATATTTATTTATTTGAGAGAAAGAGAGAGACTGTGTGTGTATGTATGAGAGAGAGTGGGGGAGGGGCAGAGAGGGAGAGAGAGAATCCCAACCAGGCTCCATGCTGACAGGGGCTTGATCCCATGAACTCTGAGATCATGACCTGAGCTGAAATCAAGAGCTAGACACTTAACCAACTAAGCCACCCAGGTGCCCCTGGAAGCTTTAATTTTTTTTTTTTTTAAATATTGTTTATTGTGCCTGGAACAGTGATGGGCATAATGATTAGTGATTGAACAAAGCAAAACAAGATGTTTGGCTTCTGAGTTTGGACATCAAGAACTAACACTGCATCACTAACATTAACAATGTCTGTGAAACATCAACAGGTGTATGGTTTTTTACTAGAGTTCTTAAATACATATTCACATGTACCAAGCTCTGTTCTAGGCATAAGAGAGTGCTGAAAGTTGGAAAGAAGAAAATTTTCAAATACTGGGTAACATTATGAGATTATATATATTTTTTCTATTATTTTTGTTAATGTAAATAGTAGTGCTTTCATGCACTCGTTTCAGTTCTGTCATGTTTTGTATTGAGACCAATTTACTTGACATTGTATGTGCTTGGCATTAAAAACAGGGTAAGAATTCTATTTTCAAAAGGGGCATAGTTAACTGTTAGACTCTGCCAAAGCCATTTTCCCCTCCCTTCCTTTAACCTCCCAAGGAGACAATTGGTTACATTCTAAGCAGATGCTTGCTCAGAGAGTGGGCAGCAAGCCGTGGGCAGCCTGCTAGCTTAATTTTAAGCAAGATCTTTGTGTGTTTTATTATATTAATTAGTGTATTGGCAAGGTCGAATGGGATTTTTAAACCAGCAGGGATTTTGCTGATCCCTTAATTTGCAGTTTGTGATGGCTCTTTTGTTTTTGTTTTTGTTTAATTCTTCCACCCATTAAACAGTTCAATCTAGCATTAGCAGAAACTCCCTGTAATGCTAGAGCTTTAGGGAGTGATGCACGAAGACGGAT
The DNA here is from genome assembly GCF_014898765.1 of Herpailurus yagouaroundi. Taxonomy (NCBI): domain Eukaryota; kingdom Metazoa; phylum Chordata; class Mammalia; order Carnivora; family Felidae; genus Herpailurus; species Herpailurus yagouaroundi. The sequence continues at coordinate 96,174,117 of NW_024412376.1, read as the reverse complement.
GGCGGCTGTAATAAAGACGGCAAAGTGCACTTTTTCTTTGGTACTGGTTACAAAGGGGGCAGCTGCTTTCCTTTTATGCACGTGGGCATTTCACTATAGGAATGAGCTCTGAGAACGATGATACCACATTGTATGTGCTTTTTAGAGATGTGTAGAAAAATTCTTCAACCTTTCATTCGACTTTTAGATTATGCAAGCAAAAACACCTGATTTAGACATCCTAGGCCAGCGAAGACTGGAGGAAATGCATCGGAAAGGGCTGTTATGAGGGCGCCTGGGTAGCTCAGTCGGTTAAGCCTCTGACTGCCGCTCAGGTCATGATGTCACCGTTTGTGAGTTCGAGCCCTGCATCGGGCTGTGTGCTGACAGCTCGGAGCTGGAAGCCTGCTTTGCATTCTGTGTCTCTGTTGCTCTCTGCCCCTCTGGGACTTGCATTCCGTCTCTCTCTCTCTATCTGAAGAATGAATAAAAATATAAAAAAAAAGAAAGGGATGTTATCTGTGGGTTTGTGTAAATGAATGCTGACGGAGACTTTCCTGTTGCCTTCTCACTGCTGTGCGAGGGCAAAGAAGCTTCCTGTGTTACCTCATCTAGTCTCTACCTATTCTAGTTAATAGTACTCAGTTCACTCCAGCTTAATGCTTCATTCTTAAATTCTATATGAATCTTGCTTCTTTCTCTACCCTCCTTGCAGGCTTGACCCATGGCTTTGAAGGGGAAAATTATGTGCTTAGCTCTTACACCCCTCTGTCTTCAGGCAGAAAGAGTTAGGGATTCCCAGAAAAAGAAAGATGAGACATAGCTTTCTGACAAGAAGAAAAGTCATGTTAGGCCCATAGCCATCTTGTGACCTATGCCTAACTGGCACTACTTGTCCAAAGCACACTTCTTGCAGAACTTGCTGGGGTATCATGAAATTGCAGAATAGACCTCAGTAGTCAATGATTTTAAAAGAACAAAAGAATGTAAGAGCAAACAACCATTATCATGCCAGGAGATAACCCGAGACAATAAACCAGTGGTAAAACTCTCAGTGCTTATTCAAAAGTAAAGATTGAGCTGACTCACATTCTTGTGCTAACTTTGCAGGGCTGAATCCCCGTTGAGCACTCAGATACCGAACTAACTGGAGCCAGAGAACTGATGATGCCTCAATTCCGTGCTGAGCTCCCCATTGCTCAAGCCCAGTCATGAATATGTATGCACCCATAGCCTAAAATTTACCCAGTTTTGTTGTTCAAACAGACACTGCTTTGGGAAATATCCCTAACACTCTCCTTACCTTTTATATTCTTTGGCCTGGTTGTGTTTTTTGGCTAGATCGTAAGAGGTGAATCCAGTTTCAGGTAATATGTCCAACACCTAAAAAATGGAGGAAATTCCTTATTACTTAAAAACATATTTTATTGAATATTCAAAAAATTTTTAAATGGGACCAAGGTGGGGTTACGGGAGAAATGAAAAGTAGTTATCCCAGAGGAAAATTTGAGAATTAAGGATTGATTAATTAGTAAATAGATGCCTTATGGTTAATTTGAAATATAATAAAACATCCCATTTTAAATCAGGTTTCTTTTATATTTTCTTAAATGTATTTTGATAGATTCCCAATGGAACAGGTAAAGTTCATGTAAAAAGATCATAACTGAACACATTCTTCCAAAATGAATGGGGCTTTTACTTTTCTGTGTGTGTGTGTGTGTGTGTGTGTGTGTGTGTGTGTGTTTGGTAGGAAGAGGGGCATTTGTAACTGAAGAGGGAATAAAGTGAAATGGCAACTCTTATCCTCCTCCGCCTGCCATTAAATCATGGTAATTGCTCGGGAACACTAGGATCCTGAAAAAAATAAAATAAGATAACTTAGAAAAAGAAAGATATCAATATGAGAGTCATTTAAATTATTTCTAGAGGCGCCTGGGTGGCTCAGTCAGTTAAGTGTCTGACTTCGGCTCAAGGCATGATCTTGCAGTTCACGAGTTCAAGCCCCACGTTGGGCTCTGTGCTGACAGCTCAGAGCCTGAAGCCTGCTTCAGATTCTGTGTCTCCCTCTCTCTGTGCCCTTCCTCTGCTCACACTCTGTCTCTCTCTCAAAAATAAATAAAAACATAAAAATAAATAAATAAATATTAAATAAATAATTTACAATAAAATAGCCAAGTTGTAAATGAGCATGTAGAATGGTCTCCAAATTATAAGTTAATCCATCTTGGAAAACATCAGGTATTGGGTCTAAAATCAATTTAGCACACACTGTTTCCTGTTGCTTTCTCTTTATATTTCTTTTTCAAGGAAATGGTGTTTGAAAGGATATGTGCCATATTTTAAAGTGTTCTCTTTCTTCACTGATAATAGGAAATAGAGAAAGACAGAGACAATGAAAAAACTGTGGTAGGAACATTGGCTGGGATTGTTGAACACCGTGAAGGCTGTCTAGGTTCTGAAAAATAATTATTTTGAATTTTTTTAATGTTTATTTTTGAGAGAAAGAAAGAGAGAGAGAGAGAGACAGAGCATGAGTGGGGTGTGGGGGCACTGAGAGAGAGGGAGATACAGAATCTGAGGCAAGCTTCAGGCTCTGAGCTGTCAGCACAGAGCCCAACACGGGGCTAGAACCCACGAACTGTGAGTTCATGACCTGAGCAGAAGTTGGATGCTTAACCGACTAAGCCACCCAGGCACTTTGAAAAATAGTTATTTTGGAAAAGTCAGCACTATTAGGGGTTTTCAGGAAGACTCGGGCAAGGTGTTTGTAAAGTGTTATGTTTTTTTCTGAGAAATGTTCTGGATTAGGTAAGAAATATTAATGACAATTATGCCTTAGAAGGGAGTCTTCATTATAGTTAAAACTTTCATTTAAATTTTGTTTTGTAGTATTTATTCATCAATGACTTGTTGATTGTAAAAGGTTAGTCACTGGTTATCTGTGTGGCTTCTCATTTTTCAGAGGAAGAATTTTATTTGTAAACCATATCTGGCTTCTGCTTTTCCTTAAACTCTTTGAATATTCTTGTAAGAAAACATCCACCTTGGAAAATGACACAGAATGATATAAGGTTGTAGACAAAGCAGTGATCTTCAGAGTCAGATGAACTTGGCTTGAGTCCAGGCTCCACAACTACTGACTGTGATGCTTTGAACAAGTTACTTATAACCTGTGTGTGTGTGTGTGTGTGTGTGTGTGTGTGTTCCCCAAAAAACTTCATTTACAGATACTGAAATTTCAGTTTCATATCATTTTCACATGTCACATTTTTTTCTCAGTCATTAAAAAATTTAAAAACCTTTCAGGTGGACCAGATTTGGCCTGTAGGTCAGTCATAGTTTGTCCACCCCTGATCTAAGGAGTCTATTCTTCAACCTAATACTCTCCTCAGTCCCTTAGCAGAAAGATTCTCCCAGGCCAAGCTGAAACAGATCAGGCCCTGAGACAGGAAACAGGTACTTCCCACTCAGCCCTTAGTCTTAGGGAAAGGCTCTATTCAAAATGTCACTGTGTTACTTTTATAATTTAGAAAGGTAAGTAGATAAAGGAACAGAATGTCACTTTGTTGCTCTTCCTCTCAGATGAATGGTGGAGGCTTTAGGAATGCTGAGAACCACACTTTGGGTTCAAGTCCTAAACTCTTACCTTACAGCTCAGAAACGTCGCGACCCAAAGAAGGAAAGCCATGGGCCCAGGTGAGTGGCTGTGGGAACCCAGGTTCACTCCTCCTCAGGTCTAAGGACTCCTTACTTCCAAACGTAGCTTCTGTAAAGTCAGGACTCAGACGTGAGGGTCCTTAATTCTGGTCAAGAGGTAGATGAGCAGGGCCCTCCTTAGCTCCATCCAAAGTGATTACACACCTGCCCTTCTGGGCTGTGCTCCGAACCAGGGTGATCCCTGAACCCTCTGCTGGTCTCAGCCACCCATGGGTGAAAATTAAGGCGAGGGGCTCTGCCTGCAGACTGCGACTTCTGAAGAGCTTTCGTGCCTTTATAACCACCACCTGTTTTGGAAGGAAGGGCATGGAGAACGGTGGCCATTTCCTGAAATAGAAAACTGAAGATGACAGCAGCAAAGTGAGGTAGTAATGGAGCCAGGACTCCAGCCCAGGTCCCTGAACTCCGGTCCTGCTCTTCCTCACTACCCAGTACACAGGCCTGAGCTGGAATCAGGGACTCTTGTGCACCCACCCAGGTGGCACCCTAGAACCTTACTTAACTTCTTTAACCTTGTTTTCTGATCTATAAAATAGACATTATACGGGTGCTTACCTCTAGAGTTATTATGTAACGCACAGGAGGAACTGTGCATAAATGTGCTTAGCACGTTGCCTGATACATATTAACACTAGAGCTGAGTAGCTATAACTATTTATTCAAAGACTATCACTTTATAAAATAGTCCTGCCTTTGTTTAAGAAAGAGAGGCACATGTCTGCTCTATGTAGAATCTGATCTCATTGAAAGTTCACAGAATGAAAATCATAGATCCCGAATCAGGTACAAGTTCCTATACATGGGTAAGAGGATAATGCTTTCCAAGTTTCCACAAAACAAGCAGAAGTCAATAGGAGGGATCTGAAAAGTAAAATAAAAACACAGCAAACTAAACTTCTGGGTGGAAAGCATTGATATGTCTGTATAGTACAGTGAAAAACAGCACAGACTGTTTGACCGGTCTGCCTGGTTTCAAATTCCAGCTTTGCTGGAATATTGGGCAAGTTACTTAGCCTCTCTGTACCTTAGTTTCTTTCTCTAAAGTGGGATAATTCTGAGTGAATATTCATAAGGTGCATAGGACAGTGCCTGGCACAGAGTAGGCACTTGTTCAATAAATAAATATGGCCGTTTTCTTAATACCTTAGAACAAATGCATGTTTAGATTGCTAGGGTAATTTAGTATGAAGAGAGTCTCGGAAGAAATACCTGTAACTTACCCACGGCCCATGTTTGCATTTTCCCTGTCTCTTTTCTTCTTCCTTTTCTCAAAAGCGATATGTATTTTTATCCATTTTATTGTGGAGGGAAGAGAGCTATGGTTTAAACATTTATCTTTTTAAAACATTTTTTGGTGCATGAACTGGTTTGTTGGACACACAATTTGGTGTTTACCCTTAATGCTTTCACAACTGGCATTTTGGGACCACACAGACCAAGGGTATAGGAAAGCAGTGGAAGAATTGGCTTTTGAGGTGTTTTTATTTATTCCTCTAGCTCAGATGATCAGAGGGACCAATACAGAGTATGCTGTTCCCAAGATTGGTAGTAAGCCCCCAGGCCCCCAAACACTGGCAGCTTTCAAAGAATTGGAGGCTTTCATTTTTGATGATGTTGTAACAGATTTTTATTTTGAAACGGAAAGCTTTTATTCTTTTTTTTTTTTTTTTTTTTTTTCTTTTTGAGAGAGAGAGAGTAAGAGATTGTGGGCAAGTCGGGAAGGGGGAGAGGAGAGGGAGAGAGAGAATCTTCAGCAGGCTCCATGCCCAGTGCCCAATGCAGGGTTCCACCTCACCGCTGTGACATCTGTACCTGAGATGAAATCAAGAGTCAGACGCTTACCCGACTGATCCACCCAGGCACCCCAGAAAGCTTTTATTCTTGATAAAGGTCTACTTGCTGTTCATCATGCATCATTATTGCTGTCTCTGAAGTAATGTTTAGGGAAAAACATATCCCCAGTTTTCCTTCTGAAGTAGTTCACTAGATCTTAAAGCAGTTTTATCTTTTTTTTTAAGCCATCGTATTAGTTCTAATTAAAAATATTTTTGCTGATTAAAACTCAATTTGTTTCCCTAACAACTAATGTTTTATTTGCTTATTAATTACAGAGTTGCTACTCCCAAAGCAATTCCAAACCAGGTAACTATAAATAACAATCTCATTGCCTGATTTGAAAGTTTCCCGTACAGGCGGTCCTCTGTTTACACACTACTATGGGACCATAAAAATGACTATGCAAACTGGAACCATGCCAAGCAATCTTAATAATCAATGGGAAGAATTACAGTTGTCCTGCGACCCTTTGTCAAAACATTAAAAACTGTCTTATTGTTGGTTATAAATGTATAACAAAAAGAAAAAAGAATAGTAAAAGTAATATTTGTTTAGTAATAAATAATTAAATAATTTAAAACCTTCGATTGAGAATTAAAATGTTTATTTGTAAAACAATTATCCCAAGTAGTTTGAATAACACTTGCCTTCTCATCGTATAATTTATGATGTGGAGCTAGCATCCTTTTTCTGCTTTGGCTAATTCTCATACTCCTTTTTTTAATTTCTTTTTTGTTTATCTTTATTTATTTTTGAGAAAGAGACAGAGGGTGAGCAGAGGAAGACACAGAATCTAAAGCAGGCTCCAGGCTCTGAGCTGTCAGCACAGAGCCTGACGCAGAACTTGAACTCATGGACTGCAAGATCATGACCTGAGCTGAAGTCGGATGCCTAACCGACTGAGCCACCCAGGCACCCCATTATACTCCTAAGTTTGAATCAGTTTCTAACATTTTATCCTTTGTGCTTTTAGTGTTGTAAAATAGCTCTGAGAGTTGCTTTATTTTATTTATTTAATTTTTTTTTAATTTATTTTTGAGAGACACACACACACACACGCACACACACACAAAGAGAGAGAGAGAGAACAGGTGGGAGAGGGGCAGAGAGAAAGGGGGACAGAGGTTTTGAAGCAGGCTCCTTACACTCAGCAGAGAGTCCCATGTGGGTTCAAACTCACAAACCATGAGATCACGACCTTGAGGCAAAGTTGGATGCTTAACTAAGCTAGCCACGCGCCCCAAGGCCCCAAGAGTTGCTTTAATGCAAAGTTTTTTTTGCTGTTGCCATCCCCTGGGACATTTTTATCCTTTACAATTTTTTTTTTCAACGTTTATTTACTTTTGGGACAGAGAGAGACAGAGCATGAAGGGGGAAGGGGCAGAGAGAGAGGGAGACACAGAATCGGAAACAGGCTCCAGGCTCTGAGCCATCAGCCCAGAGCCCGACGCGGGGCTCGAACTCACTGACCGCGAGATTGTGACCTGGCTGAAGTCGGACGCTTAACCGACTGCGCCACCCAGGCACCCCTATCCTTTTAGTCACTACTTTCCTGCTTTATGTTCGTAAGTTTGCCTTTGTTAAGTTCTTCTGGCTGCATATGTAATGTCACCAGTCCCGTGGTCAGCTATTTCATCTAGTGTTACTATGTTACATCTAGTGTTACTACTTTTTGTTTCTTTCCTGTACTTCCATTTTTCTTGGCCAATTCCCTCTTTCAATGATCTGTTTTCATAAAATGTCACGTGGGTTTATCACTGAGAGACAAGAAGCATCTGCAACTACATCCTTTGTTATCTGTGAATTGAATTACAGATGTGCAGTGATCAATCACTAACAGACTTTGAAAACAGTGATGTGATTAGTCACTGATCATGATATGCAGCTGTTATTTACACAGTGATTTGTGGACCGAGGAAAAGCAGGGAAGTTGATACCTTATATAATCATGCAGTTACTATACCCTGATAACAGAGATTTCAACTGCATCCTTGAGGGATAGTGCTATTTAACTTAAACTTATGATAACTGAATTTTGTGCATATCAGAACCATGCAAAGTGATGACTGTATATAACTTGTGTGTTTTCTGTAGTATAATTTGAGGGATTAAAGCAATGCCTCTCAATACACTGTTAGGGTGATCATTCTAGAATGTCCATTTGATTACATTATTCCTCTGCTAAACATCCTTGAGTAACTTTCTGTACAAGATAGCAAAGAGGACAACAATCCTTCATTCCTCCCTGTACCTCAGCCCTTTCCAATATGACTTTTTTTTAAATTAAAACAATTTTTTTTAACGTTTATTTATTTTTGAGACAGAGAGAGACAGAGCATGAACAGGGGAGGGGCAGAGAGAGAGGGAGACACAGAATCTGAAACAGGCTCCAGGCTCTGAGCAGTCAGCACAGAGTCCGACGCGGGGCTTGAACTCACGGACTGCGAGATCGTGACCCGAGCTGAAGTCAGACGCTTAACCAACTGAGCCACCCAGGCGCCCCTCCAATATGACTTTTTATCGACCCCCCACCCCCACCCCCCTGCCACCATGAAGAGACGAAGTCTCTTTCCCCACTCCTTGAATCTCTGTTGGCCTTGTGTCTTGCTTTGGCCAATAGGATGCAGTGATGATGTGCCAGTGCTTAGCACACTTCCTCTTACTCTGTTGGGAACTTCCTCTCTGCAGTGGGAAGCTAGCCTGCTTCAGGATGAACTACCAGTTGCCAGTTGACCCATCAGTTGTAGACACATGACTGAACTAAGCCAAGATCAGGAGAATTATCCAGCTAAATTACCTCGAAGTATTGACCCCCAGATTTAAATAGCTTTGTTTTAAGCAGTTAAACTTTGGAGTGGTTTGTTATGTAGCAATATCTAACTCATATTCTTCCCAATGCTTGTAGGACCAATTTTGACCTTCTAGCCATGGCTTGGACACCCCCAGCAACAGAGAACTCCCCACCTTTAATAGTAACCTTCTCTACTTTTGTGTAATATGAGATTAAAAACAAAACAACCCCTCCCGCAAAAGGTGGCTCTGATATTTATAGTTATCAAATCTTTAAGTAGAACTGAATATATTTGAAAGTTATTTTTTTTATAATAACTGAAATCTATTACCCTGTAGTTTCTATTCATTGGACCTGGTTCTACTTCTTAGGGATAAATAAAATAATCTAAGTCTCTCTTCCACATGGATGCTTTTCAAGTACGTGAAGGTAGCAGTTGTGTGCTTCATGGCTATCTGCTTCTTCATGCTAAATATTTCCAATTCTAACTGACATATACCTTTCTCCTGAGATTCTTTTTTTTTTTTTTATTTTTTTTTAACGTTTATTTATTTTTGAGACAGAGAGAGACAGAGCATGAATGGGGGAGGGTCAGTGAGAGAGGGAGACACAGAATCTGAAACAGGCTCCAGGCTCTGAGCAGTCAGCACAGAGCCCGATGCGGGGCTCGAACTCACGGACCACGAGATCATGACCTGAGCCGAAGTCGGCTGCTTAACCGACTGAGCCACCCAGGCGCCCCAGAGATTCTTTTTTTTTTTAATGTTTATTTATTTATTTTGAGAGAGACAGAGAGAGCACGAGCAGATGAGGGGAAGAGAGAGAGAGAGGGAGAGAGAGAATCCCAAGCAGCTTGCATTCTGTCAGTGCAGAGCCTGATGCAGGGCTCCAACCACTGACCATGAGATCGTGAGCTGAGCTGAAATCAAGAGTTGGCTGCTTAACTGACTGAGCCACCCAGGCACCCCTCTCCTGAGATTCTAGTCATTTCCACTTCACCAGCAAAGGCTTGTTTACTGGTTAGAGTTTGCCACAGAGTAGCAATTCCCCTAGTCACTTCCTCTATATGATAAAACTGTCAGGCAAATCAGGGCATTTTCAGATCATTGCTCTTCAGCTGATTCAAATATAGCAATTTTGTAATTTGCATTAAGAAGGCAGCTTCCTTATTCTTTTTTTTTTTTTTCATCTGGCCTGCCATAGCAGGGCTCTTTTGGAAATGATCTTGAAACTGTTTCAAGGACAGAAAAAAAATTAGAAGAGGCTGGGATTCAAGTAATTGCACTTGCCAGACACAGGTTGAGAATATTCTAGAATATTTTGTAGCTAGTGTTTTTGTTTTAGGTGTATTCCTTGGATTTTTATTTTTTCAGGTGTTGGAACCTTGGAGAAAGACTTGTTATATTTTGCATATTGCTTATGTTTATTTAATGTTGTTATTTGGGGCTTTAAGGCCATAAATATTGATTTTCATCTGGACGCCCTCTCTTTATATCTTGGGTCCAGGGGCAAGGGTGTGGAATCCCCACCTAAGATAATAATTGCTGCTTCTTCCAGGGAACTGTACAAATTAAGCAAGATCCTGGTGCTAGCACAGAGTGCCAGAGGAGATACCAGGAGTAAGAACATATGCAGTTTGCTGAATATGCAGAGAGAGCCAAGAATCAAAGCTGGGAAGATGTGGGGTTTCTTAGGTGAATGGCTTGCATATGGGAACACCATTTCCTGATTAGAGAGAGTATAATATGTGGATGTATAATCAGCTGTTTAAGGGACCAGAGTGAACAAAGGGGACTAAGTTACCTCTATAGCACTCCCGAATCTGAAGTGGTATACCTTTTCACCCTGGGTGAGGGAGAGAAGGAGATCCTTGAACTTGACTTTTTATAATATTTTTTTGCTTAAATCACTATTAGAGCAATGTCTTCCAACTGGTCCTGTTTTCCAAATTGTGTTCCCTGCCACCTTGTTGCATCTTTCATGCAAAAGTCCTTTGAATATTCACATATATAGAGAGATCTTTCCAAATTTGCATTTTGCAATAGCCTCAAAATTGGCATATGACTTGTAGCAATTTTTTCTTGAGGTCTGGCAAGCATTTTGTCACCAATATAAATGCACTGATGCCTTTGCCCAGTGCTGGACCCTGCTCATTTTACATTAATAGCCATTTTTTCTCTGTGTCAGTGGAATGTTTGGCTTATAACTCCAAGTCCTCCTGTCCTATCCTTGCCCTCTTTCAAATTGTCTCTAATAACTGGAGTCTAGAGGAGGGTTCCCTGTATCTGCTTGATCACCGTCTCCACAGAAGCCATTCAGTCTTTTGAAAATCCTTTTTAGGTAGGTAAAGTAGGATAAGGGCTAGGGTGGGGGATATCAACATCCAGCCCCCCAGGTCATCAAGACTTTCTTGGATTTTTGCATTCCAGGAAGCTCATACTTCACTGGGTATGCCTGGGCCTCTGTCTGAAATATTCTCTCTTAAATTGCACCTCCCGTAACTCTCAATACCCCCCATCCCAGTCTGTAATCACTACCCCAGCAGTCTCCTTAATTCCCCTGTGACACAGTTTGAATTCCAAAGGCTCTTACAGCTCATGCCCCCTTCCTCCACATGAGTCTAACAGTTTGGCAGTAACTGTGAGGGGCGTGCCTGGTTCTAAAATGATTTCATCTGAGATCAAACTGGACTTTCTACCTTCATTCAAAGCAGCCTGGAAAAGTTGAAAAACAAAACCCACAAAATAAAACTGTGAAAGGTAAAATGAAATGGAGTCACTTATGTCAAGGGGTTTTAAAATGGAGCTCCCCAGGAGACCATCAAGGAAGTGGGCCTTGTGCATGTCCTGAGCAGATGGAACCATGAATTTTTGAACTGGGCCAAGCTGCAAATATTCCAAAGACTCTGCAAAAGCACCTGCAACTTGCTGCTTTGCTTAGTGATAGCCTTACCAACCGATTATATTCAGCCAAGGTTAGTTTTTCTGCTGACAACATCAGTCAAAATTCTTTGTAAACAATTGTACGAGCATTCCCTTTCATCTTTTAAAACCCTTGATTTTTGTTCCCTATGGGGACACAATTTGGGTTTATACTCATGTTTATGCTCCCTGAATTGCAATTCTGATATGCAGTAAGTATTGATGCAAATAAATGCTTTTGTTTAATCTGCTCTGTCTCTTTTCTCAGTTCACAAACAAATAACTGGTTACCTGTATGTCCTTTGGGCACATGGTCCTTCAAAGAGTTGGCTAAACTTGATTCAAAACCCTAATATCATGGCTTGTGAGGGTCTGATGTCCTCTTGATTCCTCATGCTTTCCTCTGCCCTTACTAATTCCTCTTTCCTTCGGATACATCTCTGATCAGCCCCCACGACACCCTGGAGATGAAATCTGTACATTCACCATTTCCTACTCACTAACCTCAAGCCTGCCATGATTTTTTTCCTGTAGATCTGCAAGAAGAATGGGTTGGTAGACTTAAAGAGCTGTCACATTGTGGCTTCTATTATCCACCTTCTACCACGTCTCTGCCTCTCTCTCTTCCTTTCCTGAAACCACCACAAAATTCATCCCCTTGTCCTCCATAGGGCATTCTACCCACACTCAGACACTCTCAATTTCTCAGCTTCCAACATACGCAGGTTTGACAAAGCTTGTCTTCTGTACTAATACAGCCCTCTCCCTGAAGGGAATTCTGGTGAATTCAATTTTTCCACTTCAATGCACTAGGAAAATAGATTTGGAAAGGTCACGCTATGGCCAGAACTACTTAGTGCCACATTTGGAGGAGGAGGTAATATTTCATCTTTACTTTTGTGGTCTAATTTTTTTTTTTTTTTAGTTTGTTTTGCCAAATAGCTTCAAGTAGCACCAGCTGGAATAATTTTTACAGGCTCCATGGATAGAGGAATACTTCACCTTTGACCCAGATATTGTTGACTTGATAATGCTTTCTATTTTATCACTTTTCCTTAAGACTCTAATGTGATGCAGAATCGCTGCTATTGTAATGACCCGATTTCTCTATGTTGCTGCCAAAAGTAAAGCTGAGATCCTCCGTACCCTTGTCCCTTGCCATTCTCCTTATTCTGCTTATCTACTTGTCCCTATTTAAACAGACTGTTTGAAAAGAAGAAGGAAAAGTTAGAGGAAGAATGAAAGGAAGAAGGGAGGTGAAGGGCTACTTAATCACTGTTGCTGTTTTTCCCTTATGTGCTATACGGTCTCCAGTCCATTTGGTATACATTATTAAGCATGATATTAGTAGGTGATGGGGAGAACAAACTATTAATGGAGTATTTGACCAAGAATGGATTATAAGGAAATGCCTCTTTTTCATCTTTATGTATCATCAATCATTGAGGGGAGGATAGGAGGTTTCATCCTTTTGTTTATTCCATTATTTCTCTTTCTTGGGGAATCTCTGCATTTTACTTATTTAGTCAAAACTTACATGAAGGAATTTAAAGAATACTTTTTTAAAAAGTTTAATTTTTTAAATGTTTATTTAAAAATATTTTTTAATGTTTATGTATTTTTGAGAGAGAGAGAGAGGGAGAGAGAGCAGGGGAGGGGCAGAGAGAGAGGGAGACACAGAATCTGAAGCAGGCTCCAGGTTCTGAGCTGTCAGCACAGAGCCCGACGTGGGGCTCAAACTCACAGACTATAAGATCATGACCTGAGCTGAAGTCAGAAGCTTAACCCACTGAGCCACCCGGGTGCCCCAACTTTTTCAAAATTTTAAGTGCTTGGAGAATTTACAGAGCTATTTTCCTGGTTCAGTATTAAATCCATCCCAGCTGAGACTTCAGAGTCTTTGCCCAAGGTTTATATAATAATAAAAATTGCCAAGTTATAAAATTTCATTCAATGCACTTGTGCTCTCCCTTTCTTTTCCAGTTTTATTCTGTTTATAATACTTTACAAATATTTAACATTGTTCCCTCTTTCTTCTTTTGACACTGAAAATTGTATACCACTTCCCTTTTCAGAAGAAAGGAGAATATGCATATAATCAGGCTGCAAAATGACTCAGTGTTCCTTACAAACATGGCTTCTATGAAAAATGAGAAATGGTGAATGGAAGGCAGATCAGAAGCTTGTGCCTATTTAATGATCCATTGTTGACCCACTGCCTAAATTGCTTTAGGCCTTTCCTCATTAAAAATATATTTTTTTTTTTTACTATTAAACTATAGTTGACCTATAATGTTATATTAGGTTCAGGAGCACAGCACAGTGAGTGATTTAATAATTCTATACATTATGCAATGCTCACACGATAGGTGTAGTTACCTAATTTCTCTTTGTTCAGGGTCATGGACCAGGACTTATTTTCATGGATGACTAATTACTTTGCTCTTTCTTCAGATTCAGAGAGGACCTGCACTAGCCAGAATAGACCACTCTTTAAAAATATGTTAAATAAAACAGATTTATAAAGTCATCATTTTTCATTTTATTATACACTGTTTGATACTGCTCCAAGTAGTGTCAATTTTTAACCATCTGCCTTTCTTATAATTTAATTTAAATACACGTACTCAGATTTTTTCTAAGTTTATTCATTTATTTTGGGAGAGAGAGAGATAGAGACTGAGCACGGGCCAGGGAGGGGCAGAGAGAGAGAGGGAGAAAGAGAATCCTAAGTAGGCTCCATACTGTCAGCACAGAGCCTGACACAGGGCTCAATCTCATGAACCATGAGATCATGACCTGAGCTGAAATTTAAGAGTCAGACGCTTAACCGACTGAGCCACCCGGGTGCCCCCAGATTTTAGCAAGGCTTGTAATGAAAAGCGTCATCCTCTGCCACACTCATCCAACCATCACCCTTCTCACCAGAAGAAACATTTACTTATTTAAAAAATTGTGAACAGTGTGTTATTCACAATGTTCTACACAAAACAAAAAGATTTCTAGACATGCCAAGAAGTGGAAAAGAGTGAACACAAAATCAAGAAAAACAGGAATTAATAGAAACTAACCCCAAGATGTGTAACCTGTTGGAATTACCAGAAAAACAAAACAAAACAAAACAAAACAAACAAACAGACAAAAAGCCCAAGTCTGCCTCCTCTCCTGTCCTCACTACCATAACCATCCCTACTGATCTATGTGAATCTATGAAGATGCTTTTTTGTTTGTTTCTTTTGTTTGACTTTTAACTTCAGTAGTTAACATACTGTGTTATATTAGTTTCAGGTATACAATATAGTGATTCAACAATTCCATATAGTACTCAGTGCTCATCAAGATAAATGTACTCTTAGGGGCCCCTGGGTGGCTCAGTCGGTTAAGCACCTGACTTCGGCTCAGGTCATGATCTCACAGTTTGTGAGTTCAAGCCCTGCATTGGGCTCCGTGCTGACAGCTCAGACCCTGGAGCCTGCTTTGGATTCTGTGTTTTCCTCTCTCTCTGCCCCTAAGCTGCTCACACTCTGTTGCTCTCAAAAATAAAAAATAATGTTTCTAAACATTGAAAAAAATTAAAAAAAAGGTAAGTGTACTCTTAATCCTTGTGATATGTATATCTATATATCTATATCTCAATCTCTATATCTATATCTGTATCTATATCTATCTATATCTATCTCACATCTTCCTTATCCATTCATCAGTCGATGGACACTTAGGCTGCTTCCATGTTAGCTACTGTAAATAAAGCTGCTATAAACATAGGGGTGCATTTATCCCTTTGAATTAATGTTTTTGTATTTTTTTGGTAAATATCCAGTAATGTAATTACTGAATCTTAGGGTAGTTATATTTTTAATTTTTTTAAGGAAACTTCATACTCCCTTCCAGAGTTGCCTGTACCAGTTGGTATTCCCATTAACAGAGTACAAGTGTTCCTTTTTCTCCACATCCTTACCAACACTTGTTGTTTCTTATGTTTTTTATTTTAGCCATTCTGAGAGGTGTGAGGTGATATATCATTGTAGTTTTGATTTGCATTTCCCTGATGGTTAGTGATGTCAAGCATCCTTTCATGTGTCTGTTAGCCATCTTTGTCTTCTTTGGAGAGATACATATTCATGTCTTCTGCCCATTTTTTAACTGGATTATTTGTTTTTTGGGTGTTGAGTTGTAAGTTCTTTATTTATTTTGGATGCTAACCCTTTATTGGGTATGTTGTTTGTAAATATCTTCTCCCATTTTGTAGGTCGTCTTTTAGTTTTGTTGACAATTTCATTTGCTGTGCAGAAGCTTTTTATTTTGATGTAGTCGCAATACAGAAGAGGCAAGGATATGCAATGGGAAAAAGACAGTCCCTTCAACAAATGGAGTTAGGAATACTGAACAGCCACAGGCAAAAGAATGAAACTGGACTACTTTCTTATACCATGCACAAAAATAAACTCAAAATGGATTAAGGATTTAAAGGTAAGACCTGAAACCATAAAAATCCTAGAAAAGAGCAGAGCCAGTAATGTCTCTGACATTGGCCATCACAACATTTTTCTAGATATGTCTCCTGAAGCAATGGAAACAAAGAAAAAAATCATTTACTTATTTTTAACTGGCTGTCAGGTATTTATTTCCTGATAAATATCAAGTTCACCCTACTATTTTTTCTCCAATTTCACATACTTTTTTTAATGTTTTAAAATTTATTTTTGAGAGAGAGAGGGACAGAGCATGAGCAGGGGAGGAGCAGAGAGAGAGGGAAACATAAAATCCGAAGCAGGCTCCAGGCTCTGAGCTGTCAGCACAATGCCCGACATGGGGCTTGAACTCATGAACCTCAAGATCATGACCTGAGCCTCTCAACTGACTGCGCCACTGAAGCACTCGGGTGCCCCTCCAATTTTACATATTCTTTTCTTTTTTTTAACATTTATTTATTTTCGAGAGACAGAGAGAGGCACAGCATGAGCAGGGGAGGGGGAGGGAGAGAGAGATACAGAATCCGAAGCAGGCTCCAGGCTCTGAACTGTCAATTTTACCTATTCTTAATTGCTTTCTACAAATTAGTTATCTTACACCTCAACAACTTACCTTTTTTGTTTTTAGCTTATTCTTTTTTAAAAGTTTTTAAATTTATTTTGAGAGAGAGAGGGAGAAAGAGAGCACACACATGGGCAGGGGAGGGGCAGAGAGAGACAGAGGGAGAGAATCCCAAGCAGACTCCTCGATGTCAGCGCTTAACCACCAAGGCGCCCCTGGTTTATTCTTTTTTTATTCACCCATTCTTTATTCATTTATTCATAATGTTTGATAATAGGATAAATGTCCTCTTTAAAAAAAAATTTTTTTTAATGTTTATTTATTTTTGAGACAGAGAGAGACAGAGCATGAACAAGGGAGGGTCAGAGAGAGAGGGAGACACAGAATCCGAAGCAGGCTCCAGGCTCTGAGCTGTCAGCACAGAGCCCAACGCAGGCTCGAACTCACGGACCGCGAGATCATGACCTGAACCGAAGTCCGCCGCTTAACCGAATGAGCCATCCAGGCGCCCCTAGGATAAATGTCCTCTTAAGTCACACATATGTATCAGGTAAGTTATCTGTGCCCCACAAGCCCTTTCTCTCTTACTCTTGCTCTTTCAGCAAACAGCCACCCCTTGGATCTCCCTGGTCTTTTGTTCCAATTGGGATTGGTTTCTCTCTAGGTCTGATGCACAACTGTCATTCTGGAACTTCCTTTGCCTCTCTTGTGTTGGACTCCCTGTTTCCTAGATCCTTCATCTTCTTTAGTTAACTTTCCATTGTGTAGAGAATCTCTTCTAAGTAGCTTCCCAATAAGAGATACATGATAAAGATAAAAGTTTTGAAAACTTGGAATGTTTGAAGATGACTATATTCTATCCTCACGTTGATTAATAGTTTGGCTGGGAATTTAATTCTTGGTAGAATATAATTTCTTCTGGTATTGTGAAGACATCATCCCATCGTCTTCTAGCTTCTTGTATGAATTAATAAGCCTATTTTTTTCATTCACAAGATTTTTTAAATATAAAGTCTTCTCTTTCTGGAAGATTTTAGGAGGTTTTCATCACCCTGGTGTTCTGAAAATTCATGACGATGTGCTTTATTGCCAATATTTTTAAATTTATTGCCAATGGTATTCAGTGGGCTCTTTTTATCTAAAGAGTTATAACCTTCATTTCCGAGAAAGTTCCATGACGTCAGGAAATTAACTGCTTTATTGTTTACTGCTGAATTCTCATCACTTAGTACAGGGTCTGGCACATATTAGGTACTCACTAAAAAGTGAATAAGTGAATTCATGACTAAATGAATAGAAGAATTTTTTGGTGATAGTTCTTTGTTAATTTTCTTCCTCTCTTTCTTCTATTCTCTAGAAGTCCTCTGGTTTTCTTGTTTTCTTTCTTTCTTTTCTTTTTTTTTTTAATTTTTTTTTTCAACATTTTTATTTATTTTTGGGACAGAGAGACAGAGCATGAATGGGGGAGGGGCAGAGAGAGAGGGAGACACAGAATCAGAAACAGGTTCCAGGCTCTGAGCCATCAGCCCAGAGCCTGACGCGGGGCTCGAACTCACGGACCGCGAGATCGTGACCTGGCTGAAGTCGGACGCTTAACCGACTGCGCCACCCAGACGCCCCGTTTCTTTTCTTTTTTTAAATGTTTATTTTTGAGAGAAAGAGAGACACAGAGCATGAGTGGGGGAGGGGCATAGAGAGAGGAAGACACAGAATCCAAAGCAGGCTATAGGCTCTGAGCTGTCAGCACAGAGCCTGACGCAGGGCTCTAACTCACAAACTGGAGATCATGACCTGAGCTGAAGTCAGATGCTTAATCGACTGAGCCACCCAGGTGCATGGGTTTTCTTATCTGTCTTTCCTTTTATTTTAAATCTCTTTGTATTTATTTTAATTTCTGTGAAATTTCCTTCACTTTATCTTCTAACCTGACCCCTTCCCCCCCTTTTTTGGCATTTCTAATGTCCATAATATATTTAACTTCCAAGTTACCCCTTTTGTTTTCAAAATGTTCCTTTTATAAAATAGCACATTTTTCTTGTTCTAGAAATATCTGATATCTTATATGTATCTTAAATCTTGAGGATATCATGCTTGTTTGCTTTTTTTACTTTAATTTACTTAAAACTTAGGTGCCAAGAAGATTAGTTTGCTTCTTTTTGGTTTATCCCTCTGGGGGGTTAGGCTTCAGCTTTCTCTATTCTCCTAAGTTATTTACCACTCCTCCATCTGCTTTCTACATTCTCTTCTCTGTTGTAGTCTTTAAAAAAAAAAATCCTGTCACTTTATACTTTTTAAAGTTTCCTTAATTGCCATTTTTGAGAAATTATGAAAAGGAATAGTTGTAAGTTTATGTTTCAATCTCTTAATTTAACTAGAACTCCCCACTACATTTTCAGTGAAAACTTAAAGGATTAGGCTTAGGTAATGTTTTTATAAAGACTTGAGCAAAGCATGGGAAAATAATCTTTATCCCCACAATGGTGAGTGGAGTTATTATTATTTTTAGATAATAAAATATAATGTTTTAATAAATTGTCCTGGCATATAAAATATTTTTTTGTAAGTGTGAAATTACTCTCCTGGATTTTATTTAAAAGTTCTAGTGAAATTTTTGAGGATGCATGCTACTTTTGATGACATTTGGAAAAATCCCAAGGCAAGGTAATACTAAACATTTGTCAACCCAAAATAGGGAGGAGAAGAGGAAAAAAATAACATCTCTAAAAATTATTCTTCCATATATATTAAACCTAGAAACAACAACTCAAGGACATTGTCAATATGCTTGCATTCCAGCATAGGCCTTTAGATGGCAGCTTCATTTGCTTCCTTTTGGTGGAGCTGTCTGCCAGGAGTTTAATGTATCAACCGGAAACCACTGATGTCCAAACGAAAGTGAAAGGAGTCCGTGTAAAGACTGATCATCTCCTGGAAGTACAGATTATAAAGTCAAGATAAAATCTTGGTTTCTTTCAATAATCTAAAGCACCCAATCTCTACAGCAGTAGTTTGTCATTTTAAAAACAGTTTACTTAAGGGGTGCCTGGGTGGCTCAGTGTGTTCAGGGTCTGACTCTTGATTTCAGCTCAGGTCATGATCTCATGGTTTCTGGGATTGAGCCCTGAGTGGAGACTGCTTGGGATTCTCTCTCTCTGCCCCTCCCTCACTCTCTCTCTCTTTCTCAAGATAAACAAATGTTTAAAGACAATTTACTTAAAAATAATTGATATATACACATATACTAAAAGTCAAGTAGTGCTAAAGATGACTAAAAATGTATGCCCTTTGGAGGAGAGGTTCAGAAGATGGCGGTGTATGAGGACGCTGGGCTCACCTTGCCCTGCTGATCCCTTAGATTCCACCCACATCGCCCAAATAACCCAGAAAACTGCCAGAAGACTAGCAGAACGGACTTTCTGGAGCCAAGTATAGGCAAGAGGCCCACGGAAGACGATAGGAAAGGCAGAGAGGTGGTGCGCACTACACGGACTGGCAGGAGGGAGTCAGGGCGGTGGAGGGGCAGCCTGTCCTGCAAGGCAGAGCCCTCGAGTCTGGCTTACAAAAGTGGAGAGGCTGCACTGCGTGAGTTCTGACAGCCAGCAGGACTTAACATCTGGAATGTTATAAGTCAACAGCTCTGCTTGGAGAGTGGGAGGGCCAGAGGACACCAGGAGGGAGAGGTGTTGAGCCCTAGAAGACAGAGCTCAGCTCGGCGGGGAACAAAGGCGCTGGGAAGTGCCATCTCCCTCTCCCATTCCCCAGCCAAAATCCCAAAGGGATTCACCATCACTGAACTTGCTTGCACCGTGCAAACACCCAAAGCTGTGCTTCTGTGAATCCAACCCTCCGGCAGGCCTGCATCCCTCCCGGTGCTGCAGGATCCCTCCCACGGGGGACCACGGCAAAGTGAGCTAAGCCTGCCCCTCCTGCCCCCCTGTGCACCTTGTGGATCCACCCCGGCTACTACGCCAGATCCCACTGAAGCAGCACCACAAGCCTGCAGTGTGCAAGTAGCCCAGACAGGGGCCACACCACTCCACAGTGAGTCCTGCCCCTGGGAGAGGGCAAAATAAGGTACACACTAGTCTGACTGTGGCCCCAGTGGTGGGCTGGGGACAGACATCGGGTGGCCCCGCCCACCAACACAAGTTACTCCAGATAGCACAGGAGAAGTACCCTGCAGTTCTGCGCCACCCAGGGACAATCCAAAATGACGAAATGGAAGAATTCTCCTCAAAACAAACTCCGATAAGTAGCAACAGGTAATGAATTGATCAAAAACGATTTAAGCAGTATAATGTAACAAGAATTTAGAATAATAGTCATAAAATTAATCTCTGGGCTTGAAAAAAGTATAAAGGACAGCAGAGAATCTATTGCTACAGAGATCAAGGGACTAAGAAATAGTCATGAGGAACTAAAAAATGCTATAAATGAGGTGCAAAATAAAATGGAGGTGACCACTGCTTGGTTGAAGACGCAGAGGAGACAATAGGAAAATTAGAAGATAAAACTATGGAAAAAGAGGAAGCTGAGAAAAAGATAAAAATATCCAGGAGTATGAGGGGAGAATTAGAGAACTAAGTGATGTAATCAAATGCAACAATATCCATATAATAGGAATTCCAGAAGAGGAAGAGAGAAAGGGGCTGAACAAATCATAGCTGAGAACTTCCCTGATCCGGGGAAGGAAAAAGGCATTGAAATCCAAGAGGCACAGAGAACTCCCTTCAGACGTAACTTGAATCCATCTTCTGCATGACATATCATAGTGAAACTGGCAAAATACAAGGATAAAGAGAAACTTCTGAAAGCAGCTAGGGATAAACACGCTTTAACATATAAAGGGAGACAAATAAGACTAGTGACAGACCTATCTACTGAAACTTGGCAGGCCAGAAAGGAGTGGCAGGAAATCTTCAATGTGATGAACAGAAAAAATATGCAGACAAGAATCCTTTATCCAGCAAGTCTGTCATTCAGAATAGAAGGAGAGATAAAGGTCTTCCCAAACAAACAAAAACTGAAGGAATTCATCACCACTAAACCAGCCCTACAAGAGATCCTAAGGGGGATTCTGTGAGTGAAATGTTGCAAGGACCACAAAGGACCAGAGACACCACTACAAGCATGAAACCTACAGGTATCACAACGACTCTAAACCCATATCTTTCAATAATAACACTGAATGTCAATGGACTAAATGTTCCAACCAAAAGACATAGGGTTTCAGAATGGATAAAAAAACAAGACCCATCTATTTGCTGTCTACAAGAGACTCATTTTAGACCTGAGGACACCTTCAGATTGAAAGTGAGGGGATCGAGAACTATCTATCATGCTACTGGAAGTCAAAAGAAAGCTGGAGTAGCCATACTTCTATCAGACAAACTAGACTTTAAATTAAAGGCTGTAACAAGAGATGAAGAAGGCCATTATATAATGATTACAGGGTCTATCCATCAGGAAGAGCTAACAATTATAAATGTTTATACGCCGAATACGGGAGCCCCCAAATATATAAAACAATTACTCACGAACGTAAGCAACCTTATTGATAAGAATGTGGTAATTGCAGGGGACTTTAATACTCCACTTACAACAATGGATAGATCATCTAGAAACATAGCCAATAAAGAAACAAAGGCCCTGAATGATACATTGGATCAGATGGACTTGACAGATATATTAGGAACTCTGCATCCCAAAGCAACAGAATATACTTTCTTCTCGAGTGCACATGGAACATTCTCCAAGATAGATCACATACTGGGTCACAAAACAGCCCTTCATAAGTATACAAAAATTGAGATCAGGGGCGCCTGGGTGGCGCAGTCGGTTAAGCGTCCGACTTCAGCCAGGTCACAATCTCGCGGTCCGTGAGTTCGAGCCCCGCATCAGGCTCTGGGCTGATGGCTCAGAGCCTGGAGCCTGTTTCAAATTCTGTGTCTCCCTCTCTCTCTGCCCCTCCCCCGTTCATGCTCTGTCTCTCTCTGTCCCAAAAATACATAAACGTTGAAAAAAAATTAAAAAAAAAAAAAACCAAAAATTGAGATCATACCATGCATACTTTCGGACCACAATGCTATGAGGCTTGAAATCAACCACAGGAAAAAGTCTGTAAAACCTCCAAAAGCATGGAGGTTAAAGAACACCCTACTAAAGAATGAATGGGTCAACC
The DNA here is from genome assembly GCF_014898765.1 of Herpailurus yagouaroundi. Lineage (NCBI taxonomy): Eukaryota > Metazoa > Chordata > Mammalia > Carnivora > Felidae > Herpailurus > Herpailurus yagouaroundi. Next base: position 96,151,655 of record NW_024412376.1, on the reverse strand, counting down.
AGGCAATTAGAGAAGAAATTAAAAAATGTATGGAAACAAATGAAAATGAAAATACAACAATCCAAATGCTTTGGGATGCAGCGAAGGCAGTCCTAAGAGGAAAATACACTGCAATCCAGGCCTATCTCAAGAAACAAGAAAAAACCCAAATACAAAATCTAATGGCACACCTAAAGGACATAGAAGCAGAACAGCAAAGGCACCCCAAGCCCAGCAGAAGAAGAGAAATAATAAAGATCAGAGCAGAAATAAACAATATAGAATCTAAAAATCTGTAGAGCAGATCAGTGAAACCAAGAGTTGGTTTTTTGAAAAAATAAACAAAATTGATAAATCTCTAGCCAGGCTTCTCAAAAAGAAAAGGGAGATGACCCAAATAGATAAAAATCATGAATGAAAATGGAATTATGACAACTAATCTCTCAGAAATACAAGCAATTATCAGGGAACACTATGAAAAATTATATGCCAACAAACCGGACAACCTGGAAGAAATGAACAAATTCCTAAGCACCCACGCACTACCAAAACTCAAACGGGAAGAAGTAGAAAATTTGAACAGACCCATAACTAGTGAAAATTGAATCAGTTATCAAAAATCTCCCAACAAATAAGAGTCCTGGACCAGATGGCTTCCCTGGGGAATTCTACCAGACATTTAAA
>NW_024412376.1:96148861-96150892 GCF_014898765.1 Herpailurus yagouaroundi | reverse complement strand
AAAAAGAATTATTTACCATGATCAAGTGGGATTCATTCCTGGGCTGCAGGGCTGGTTCAACATTTGCAAATTAATCAGTGTGATCCATCACATTAATAAAAGAAAAGATAAGAACCATATGATCCTGTCAATCGATGCAGAAAAAGCATTTGACAAAATTCAGCATCCTTTCTTAATAAAAACCCTCAAAAAAGTCGGGATAGAAGGAATGTACTTAAACATCATAAAAGCCATTTATGAAAAGCCCACAGCTAATATCCTCCTCAATGGGGAAAAACTGAGAGCTTTCCCCCCTGAGATCAGGAACACGACAGGGATGTCCACTCTCACTGCTGTTGTTTAACATAGTATTGGAAGTTCTAGCATCAGCAATCAGACAACAAAAGGAAATCAAAGGCACCAAAATTGGCAAAGATGAAGTCAAGCTTTCACTTTTTGCAGATGATGTGATATTATACATGGAAAACCTGACAGACTCCACCAAAAGTCTGCTAGAACTGATACATGAATTCAGCAACGTCGCAGGATACAAAATCAATGTACAGAAATCAGTTGCATTCTTATACACTAATAATGAAGCAACAAAAAGACAAATAAAGAAACTGATCCCATCCACAATTGCACCAAGAAGCATAAAATACCTAGGAATAAACCTAACCAAAGATGTAAAAGATCTGTATGCTTAAAACTATAGAAGGCTTATGAAGGAAATTGAAGAAGATATAAAGAGATGGAAAAACATTCTGGGCTCATGGATTGGAAGAATAAATATTGTTAAAATGTCAATACTACCCAAAGCTATCTGCACATTCGATGCAATCCCAATCAAAATTACACCAGCATTCTTCTCAAAGCTAGAACAAGCAATCCTAAAATTTGTATGGAACCACAAAAGACCCCAAATAGCCAAAGTAATATTGAAGAAGACCAAAGTGGGAGGCATCACAATCCCAGACTTTAGCCTTTACTACAAAGCTGTAATCATCAAGACAGCATGGTATTGGCACAAAAACAGACATATAGACCAGTGGAATAGAATAGAGACTCCAGAATTGGACCCACAGAAGTATGGCCAACTACTCTTTGAAAAAGCAGGAAAGAATATCCACTGGAAAAAAGACAGTCTCTAACAAATGGTCCTGTGAGAACTGGACAGCAACATGCAGAAGAATGAAACTAGACCACTTTCTCACACCATTCACAAAAATAAACTCAAAATGGATAAAGGATCCGAATGTGCACCAGGAAACCATCAGAACCCTAGAGGAAAAAGCAGGAAAATACCTCTCTGACCTCAGCCACAGCAATTTCTTATTTGACACATCTCCAAAGGCAAGGGAATGAAAAGCAAAAATGAACTATTGGGACCTCATCAAGATAAAAAGCTTCTGCACTGCAAAGGAAACAATCAAAAAAACTAAAAGGCAACCAATGGAATGGGAAAAGGTATTTGCAAATAACATATCAGACAAAGGGCTAGTATCCAAAATCTATAAAGAGCTCACCAAACTTCACACCCGAAAAACAAATAATCCAGTGAAGAAATGGGCAGAAAACATGAATAGACACTTCTCTAAAGAAGACATCCAGATGGCCAACAGGCACATGAAAAGATGCTCAATGTCGCTCCTCATCAGGGAAATACAAATCAAAACCACACTCAGATACCACCTCACCCAGTCAGAGTGGCTAAAATGAACCAATCAGGAGACTATAGATGCTGGCGAGGATGTGGAGAAACGGGAACCGTCTTGCACTGTTGGTGGGAATGCAAATTGGTGCAGCCGCTCTGGAAAGCAGTGTGGAGGTTCCTCAGAAAATTAAAAATAGACCTACCCTATGACCCAGCAATAGCACTGCTAGGAATTTACCCAAGGAATACAGGAGTGCTGATGCATAGGGGCACTTGTACCCCAATGTTTATAGCAGTACTCTCAACAAAAGCCAATTTATGGAAAGAGCCTAAATGTCCATCAACTGATGAATGGATAAAGAAATTGTGGTTTATATACACTATGGAATACTACGTGG
>NW_024412376.1:96148390-96148461 GCF_014898765.1 Herpailurus yagouaroundi | reverse complement strand
AGAATAGAAGGAGAGATAAAGGTCTTCCCAAACAAACAAAAACTGAATTCCTTCAGTTTTTGTTTGTTTGG
>NW_024412376.1:96146289-96148290 GCF_014898765.1 Herpailurus yagouaroundi | reverse complement strand
ATCCAGCAAGTCTGTCATTCAGAATAGAAGGAGAGATAAAGGTCTTCCCAAACAAACAAAAACTGAAGGAATTCATCACCACTAAACCAGCCCTACAAGAGATCCTAAGGGGGATTCTGTGAGTGAAATGTTGCAAGGACCACAAAGGACCAGAGACACCACTACAAGCATGAAACCTACAGGTATCACAACGACTCTAAACCCATATCTTTCAATAATAACACTGAATGTCAATGGACTAAATGTTCCAACCAAAAGACATAGGGTTTCAGAATGGATAAAAAAACAAGACCCATCTATTTGCTGTCTACAAGAGACTCATTTTAGACCTGAGGACACCTTCAGATTGAAAGTGAGGGGATCGAGAACTATCTATCATGCTACTGGAAGTCAAAAGAAAGCTGGAGTAGCCATACTTCTATCAGACAAACTAGACTTTAAATTAAAGGCTGTAACAAGAGATGAAGAAGGCCATTATATAATGATTACAGGGTCTATCCATCAGGAAGAGCTAACAATTATAAATGTTTATATGCCGAATATGGGAGCCCCCAAATATATAAAACAATTACTCACGAACGTAAGCAACCTTATTGATAAGAATGTGGTAATTGCAGGGGACTTTAATACTCCACTTACAACAATGGATAGATCACCTAGACACATAGCCAATAAAGAAACAAAGGCCCTGTATGATACATTGGATCAGATGGACTTGACAGATATATTAGGAACTCTGCATCCCAAAGCAACAGAATATACTTTCTTCTCGAGTGCACATGGAACATTCTCCAAGATAGATCACATACTGGGTCACAAATCAGCCCTTCATAAGTATACAAAAATTGAGATCAGGGGCGCCTGGGTGGCGCAGTCGGTTAAGCGTCCGACTTCAGCCAGGTCACAATCTCGCGGTCCGTGAGTTCGAGCCCCGCATCAGGCTCTGGGCTGATGGCTCAGAGTCTGGAGACTGTTTCCGATTCTGTGTCTCCCTCTCTCTCTGCTCCTCCCCCGTTCATGCTCTGTCTCTCTCTGTCCCAAAAATACATAAACGTTGAAAAAAAAATTAAAAAAAAAAAAACAACAAAAATTGAGATCATACCATGCATACTTTCGGACCACAATGCTATGAGGCTTGAAATCAACCACAGGAAAAAGTCTGTAAAACCTCCAAAAGCATGGAGGTTAAAGAACACCCTACTAAAGAATGAATGGGTCAACCAGGCAATTAGAGAAGAAATTAAAAAATGTATGGAAACAAATGAAAATGAAAATACAACAATCCAAATGCTTTGGGATGCAGCGAAGGCAGTCCTAAGAGGAAAATACACTGCAATCCAGGCCTATCTCAAGAAACAAGAAAAAACCCAAATACAAAATCTAATGGCACACCTAAAGGACATAGAAGCAGAACAGCAAAGGCACCCCAAGCCCAGCAGAAGAAGAGAAATAATAAAGATCAGAGCAGAAATAAACAATATAGAATCTAAAAATCTGTAGAGCAGATCAGTGAAACCAAGAGTTGGTTTTTTGAAAAAATAAACAAAATTGATAAATCTCTAGCCAGGCTTCTCAAAAAGAAAAGGGAGATGACCCAAATAGATAAAAATCATGAATGAAAATGGAATTATGACAACTAATCTCTCAGAAATACAAGCAATTATCAGGGAACACTATGAAAAATTATATGCCAACAAACCGGACAACCTGGAAGAAATGAACAAATTCCTAAGCACCCACACACTACCAAACCTCAAACGGGAAGAAGTAGAAAATTTGAACAGACCCATAACTAGTGAAAATTGAATCAGTTATCAAAAATCTCCCAACAAATAAGAGTCCTGGACCAGATGGCTTCCCTGGGGAATTCTACCAGACATTTAAAAAAGAGTTAATACCTATCCTTCTCAAGCTGTTTCAAAAAATAGAAATGGAAGGAAAACTTCCAGACTCATTCTATGAAGCCAGCATTACTTTGATTCCCAAACCAGACAGAGATCC
>NW_024412376.1:96144134-96146189 GCF_014898765.1 Herpailurus yagouaroundi | reverse complement strand
GATGCAAAAATTCTCAGCAAGATACTAGCAAATCGAATTCAACAGCACATAAAAAGAATTATTTACCATGATCAAGTGGGATTCATTCCTGGGCTGCAGGGCTGGTTCAACATTTGCAAATTAATCAGTGTGATCCATCACATTAATAAAAGAAAAGATAAGAACCATATGATCCTGTCAATCGATGCAGAAAAAGCATTTGACAAAATTCAGCATCCTTTCTTAATAAAAACCCTCAAAAAAGTCGGGATAGAAGGAATGTACTTAAACATCATAAAAGCCATTTATGAAAAGCCCACAGCTAATATCCTCCTCAATGGGGAAAAACTGAGAGCTTTCCCCCCTGAGATCAGGAACACGACAGGGATGTCCACTCTCACTGCTGTTGTTTAACATAGTATTGGAAGTTCTAGCATCAGCAATCAGACAACAAAAGGAAATCAAAGGCACCAAAATTGGCAAAGATGAAGTCAAGCTTTCACTTTTTGCAGATGATGTGATATTATACATGGAAAACCTGACAGACTTCACCAAAAGTCTGCTAGAACTGATACATGAATTCAGCAACGTCGCAGGATACAAAATCAATGTACAGAAATCAGTTGCATTCTTATACACTAATAATGAAGCAACAAAAAGACAAATAAAGAAACTGATCCCATCCACAATTGCACCAAGAAGCATAAAATACCTAGGAATAAACCTAACCAAAGATGTAAAAGATCTGTATGCTTAAAACTATAGAAGGCTTATGAAGGAAATTGAAGAAGATATAAAGAGATGGAAAAACATTCTGTGCTCATGGATTGGAAGAATAAATATTGTTAAAATGTCAATACTACCCAAAGCTATCTGCACATTCGATGCAATCCCAATCAAAATTACACCAGCATTCTTCTCAAAGCTAGAACAAGCAATCCTAAAATTTGTATGGAACCACAAAAGACCCCAAATAGCCAAAGTAATATTGAAGAAGACCAAAGTGGGAGGCATCACAATCCCAGACTTTAGCCTTTACTACAAAGCTGTAATCATCAAGACAGCATGGTATTGGCACAAAAACAGACATATAGACCAGTGGAATAGAATAGAGACTCCAGAATTGGACCCACAGAAGTATGGCCAACTACTCTTTGAAAAAGCAGGAAAGAATATCCACTGGAAAAAAGACAGTCTCTAACAAATGGTCCTGTGAGAACTGGACAGCAACATGCAGAAGAATGAAACTAGACCACTTTCTCACACCATTCACAAAAATAAACTCAAAATGGATAAAGGATCTGAATGTGCACCAGGAAACCATCAAAACCCTAGAGGAGAAAGCAGGAAAAAACCTCTCTGACCTCAGCCACAGCAATTTCTTATTTGACACATCTCCAAAGGCAAGGGAATGAAAAGCAAAAATGAACTATTGGGACCTCATCAAGATAAAAAGCTTCTGCACTGCAAAGGAAACAATCAAAAAAACTAAAAGGCAACCAATGGAATGGGAAAAGGTATTTGCAAATAACATATCAGACAAAGGGCTAGTATCCAAAATCTATAAAGAGCTCACCAAACTTCACACCCGAAAAACAAATAATCCAGTGAAGAAATGGGCAGAAAACATGAATAGACACTTCTCTAAAGAAGACATCCAGATGGCCAACAGGCACATGAAAAGATGCTCAATGTCGCTCCTCATCAGGGAAATACAAATCAAAACCACACTCAGATACCATCTCACCCAGTCAGAGTGGCTAAAATGAACAAATCAGGAGACTATAGATGCTGGCGAGGATGTGGAGAAACGGGAACCCTCTTGCACTGTTGGTGGGAATGCAAATTGGTGCAGCCGCTCTGGAAAGCAGTGTTGAGGTTCCTCAGAAAATTAAAAAGAGACCTACCCTATGACCCAGCAATAGCACTGCTAGGAATTTACCCAAGGAATACAGGAGTGCTGATGCATAGGGGCACTTGTACCCCAATGTTTATAGCAGTACTCTCAACAAAAGCCAATTTATGGAAAGAGCCTAAATGTCCATCAACTGATGAATGGATAAAGAAATTGTGGTA
>NW_024412376.1:96132942-96144034 GCF_014898765.1 Herpailurus yagouaroundi | reverse complement strand
CCACAATTTCTTTATCCATTCATCAGTTGATGGATAAAGAAATTGTGGTTTATATACACTATGGAATACTACGTGGCAGTGAGAAAGAATGAAATATGGCCCTTTGTAGCAACGTGGATGGAACTGGAGAGTGTTATGCTAAGTGAAATAAGTCATACAGAGAAAGACAGATACCATATGTTTTCACTCTTATGTGGATCCTGAGAAACTTAACAGAAGACCATGGGGGAGGTGAAGGAAAAAAAATGGTTAGAGAGGGAGGGAGCCAAAGCATAAGAGACTTTTAAAAACTGAGAACAAACTGAGGGTTGATGATGGGTGGGAGGGTGGGGAGGGTGGGTGATGGGTATTGAGGAGGGCACCTGTTGGGATGAGCACTGGGTGTTGTATGGAAAACCATTTGAGAATAAATTTCATATTTAAAAAAGTAAAATAAAAATGTATGCCCCTTTATCACTCCTTTTAGCTATTTCTTTTGATATTTAAATGCATATTCTAAGAGAAAAAGGTATATACAGCTATCTTTTGATTATTAATTTTAGGCATTATTAATTGATATCTATGTTAGTATAGACCCTCCCAGAGACGGACACAAAAGTGGGAAATTTATTAGGGAAATGCCTATAAGGAAAAATGGAGAGGGAACCAAAGGAAAACTGAAATGCTATCAGACTGCTATGTAGTTCTTACTAAGTGAGGAGAGAGGGAAAGGGGGAAGATTGGGTAGAATCACTTTACAGTACAGAGCAGTTCAAAGGAAAGGTCAGCAAGCTCTTGGGGAGTCTTTGAATCATAGTCACCTATTGGAGAAATCCCCTATCTCCTAGAAACCAGTCTACCTTAATATCCCTTTCTCTCTCAGTCACCGGTTTGGAGCAGCCCATGGGAAGTATGGCCTCTGCATAAATGTAGTGATAGATTTCAAAGTGCAGCAACAGGGCCCAATGTATAGATATGCTCCCTGCAGTTAGAGATCTAAGGGACATTCTCATGCCTGCCACTGCTTCCAGTATGACAGGTGAAGATTTTAGCTCCCTTTCACAGACCCTTTCCCTTCATTTCTTCCTTCCAGTATAATTATACTCCAATTTTGATAATCCGTATTTAGTGCTTTCATTATTATGATTATGTAAAATTTGCTCATCACTGAGCCAGATAATGCATCATAATTATAGTATATTTATTGTGTACTTTTTGTTTCTCCTAGAGATAATAATTGCTTCATTTTTTTCCCATTTGTTTAGTTTTGAAATTATGGCTAATTCCCCACATTCCCAATAGCTTTGTAAAAAATCTCTTGCTACAAAGTTCCATATATTCAAACTTAGGAGCAAATCTGCTAAGTTCAGGAGTGGACTGGTAAATGTTTAACAACTAGCCCTCCTTGGGGGGTAGAAGGAACTGAACCCTAAGCTTTTTCCCTTCCATTGTGTAAATATGCCCACCATGATAGATTTCAAAGTACCAGTTGTGATGTCACCAAATGAAAAGTTGAAAAGAGAAGAACACCATCTACTCTTGCAAGCCTGTACAGGTTGGCTCTGTCACATTACTGAGATAGCCCTCTTGGAACTCTTCTTCCTCTTGCTCCAATCTGGACTTGTCATTCTGTAGGCCTGTTGTAACTTCACCTCTCTTGTATTTCCCTGTTTTTCTTCTGATTCTTGCAATAGGTGTTGTCTTAGTTTATCCTGTCATTTTGACAAAGCATATCCTCTGATTACTTCCTGTGAAAGGCTGTAGAGTGGGTTGACAAGCTTCCAGTTCTGCTTGCATTTACATTTGCAAACTTGTGCTTCTGAGAATCTCTCCCTCTACCCTATATTTCTCTGATAATTTTCTTAGATAAAGCATTCTGGTTTTAAAATTATATTTCCCCAGAATTTTGTAGGCATTGCTCCCTAGTCTTTTAGTTTCCCAATGTTGCTGTTGACAAGTGTGATACCATTATCTCTTCAAACTTTTAATGTGAAGTTTTTTTCTTTCCGTGAGCTTTGAGGATCATCTCTATCCTTAGTGGTTTGCAATTTCATGATGATGCACTTTGGTATAAATATTTTCTCATTCACTGTAGCAATCTTTCAATCTGGACACTCACGTATATATAACTTGCCCTTTCAATTTGAATAATTATTTCCAACATTCCTGGTTACCTTTCTTTTTGGTTTTACTGAAATTTCCATCCTTTCTTATTTTTAATTAGACATTTGTTTTTCTGGCCTTCCTGTTAGACAGATACTTAGGCATGCCGGATAGCCTTAAAAAACAAACAAAACGAACAAACAAAAAATCAAGAAGAAAACCAAAAACCTTTTCCATGGTGCCTTGGTGGTTCAGTTGGTTGAGTATCTGACTCTTCAATTTTGTTTATTCTTTCAAAAAACCAGCTCTTATTCACTGATCTGTTTTACTGTGTTTTTTAAAAAATTTTATATTGTTTATTTCTGCTCTAATCTTTAATATTTCTCTTCTTCTGCTGGCTTTGGCCTTTCTTTGCTTTTGCCTTTCTTTCTAGTAAGGTTAGGTTGTGTATTTGGGACCTTTATTGCTTCTGGAGATGGCCTTAAATTGCAATGTATTTTCCTTTTAGGACTGCCCTTGCTGCATCCCAAAGGGTTTTGGACTGTCGTATTTTCATTTTCATTTGCTTCCATATATTCTTAAATTTCTTCTTTAATTTCCTGGTTGACCCATTCATTCTTTAGTAGGGTGTCCCCTCTATGTATTTGGGGACTTTCCAGATTTTTTCTTGTGGTTGATTTTAAGTTTCATAGTGCTGTGATCTGAAAATATGCATGGTATGATCACAATCTTTTTATACTTGTTGAGAGCTGTTTTGTGACCCAGTTTGTGATCTGTTTTGGAGAACATTCCATGTGCACTTGAGAAGAATGTGTATTCTGCTGGTTTTGGATGACCCATTGTGAATGTATCTGTTAAGTCCATCTGGTCCAATGTGTCATTCAGGGCCATTGTTTCCTTATTGATTTTCTGCCTAGATGATCTGTCCATTGCTATAAGTGGAGTATTAAAGTCTCCTACAATTATGGTATTATTGTCTATACATTTGTTTATGTTTGTGATTAATTGATTTATATATTTGGGTGCTCTCATGCTGGGGGCATAACATTTACAATTATTAGCTCTTCTTGATGGACAGACCCCTTAATTATGATTAATGCCCTCTTCCATCTCTTTTTACAGTCTTTGTTTTGAAATCTAGTTTGTCTGATATAAGTATGGCTACTCTGGCTTTCTTTTGATGTCCAGTAGCATGATAGATTTTTCTCTGTGCTCTCACTCTCATTCTGCAGGTGTCCTCAGGTCTAAACTGAGTCTCTTATAGGCAGCATATATTAGATCTTATTTTTTTTTTTATCCATTCTGATACCCTATGTCTTTTGATTGGGGCATTTTGTTCATTTACATTCAGAGTGATTATTGAAAGATATGGATTTAGTGCCCTTGTGTTATCTGTAGGTTTTTGTGTTTGTGGTAATGTCCCTGGTCCTTTGTAGTCATTGCTGCTTTCCACTCGAAGAGTCCCCCTTAGGATTTCCCACAGGGCTGGTTTAGTGGTCATGGGCTCCTTTAGTTTTTGTTTGTCTGGGAAAGCCTTTATCTCTCCTTCTATTCTTAATGACAGGCTTGCTGGATAAAGGATACTTGGCTGCATATTTTTCCTGTTCAGCCAATTGCATATTTCCTGCCACTCTCTTCTGACTACCAAGGTTCAGTGGACAGGTCTTCTACTGCCCTTATGTGTCAACCTTTGTAGGTTAAGGCCCATTTGTCCCTAGGTGCTTTCACAATTCTTTGTGTTTTGCCAGTTTCACTGTGATATGTCATGGTGTTGACCTGCTTTTGTTGATTTTGAAGAGAGTTCTCTGTGTCTCTTGGACTTTGACGCCTGTTTCCTTCCCCAGATTAGGGAAGTTCTCAGCTGTAATTTGTTCAAATAAACCTTCTGCCCCTTTCTCTCTCTCTTCTTCTTCTGTAGTTCGTATGATACAGATATTATTTAGTTTCATGGAATCACTTAGCTCTCTAATTCTCCCCTTGTGGTCTAATAATTTCCTTTGCCTCTTTTTTTCAGCTTCATCATTTTCCATAATTTTATTCTTCTATTTCACCTAGTCTCTCCTCTGCTTCTTCCATCCTCACTGTCACTGTATCTAATTTATTTTACATCTCATTTATAGCATTTCTTTTTTTTTTTTTTTAATTTTTTTTTTTTAACATTTATTTATTTTTGGGACAGAGAGAGACAGAGCATGAACGGGGGAGGGGCAGAGAGAGAGGGAGACACAGAATCGGAAACAGGCTCCAGGCTCCGAGCCATCAGCCCAGAGCCCGACACGGGGCTCGAACTCACGGACCGCGAGATCGTGACCTGGCTGAAGTCAGATGCTTAACCGACTGCGCCACCCAGGCGCCCCTCATTTATAGCATTTCTTAATTCACTGTGACTATTTCTTAGGTCTTTGATCTCTGCAGCATTAGATTCTCTGCTGTCTTGTATGCTTTTTTCAAGCTCAGCTATTAGTCATATGAATGTTATTTTAAATTCTTGTTCAGATATATTGCTTATATCTGTTTTGAGCAATTTTCTGGCTGTCATTTCTTCCTGGATTTTCTTTTGAAGAGAATTCTTCCATTTCATCATTTTGGCCAGGTTTCTGTCTTTTACATGTTTTAATAGTTTGTTATGTGTCCTGCACTTGCAAGTACTACTATAATAAAAGGGTCATATACTGTTCAGGGCCTGGAACTTCAGGAAATGTTTTTGGGTTGTGTTGCATGCACTCTGTTGCTGCATTTTGGCTGCTCTATTGCACTGGTCAGTCCTCTGCAAAACTCATCCTTGCTTGTAGTAGTGGAGTGTTTGGACCTTCCACTAGGTGTGCTTTGGTTTCTTTGTTGCAGTAACCCTGGAAAAAAGCGAAGGTGGTTGGGTGGGGGGAGCCTTATCTCACACAAAGGGAAAAATGAAAGGGGCGCATAAAAGATCAAATAGAGAATAAAAAAAAACCCATAAGGCTTAATCCAGAGAGAGAGAAAGGAAAATAAAGAAGGAGATATAGAAAAGGTGTAAAAAGAATAGAGTAAAAGGGGCACCTGGATGGCTCAGTTGGTTAAGCATCTGACTTTGGCTCACGTTATGATCTCGTGGTTTGTGAGTTTGAGCCCCATGTGTTCTGTGCTGACAGCTCATAGCCTGGAGCCTGCTTCTGATTCTGTGTCTTCCTCTCTTTCTGCCCCCCCCCTCCCACTCACGGTCTGTCTCTTTCTCTCAAAAATAAATAAACGTTAAAAAATTTTAAAGAATAGAGTAAAAATGCCTGATTAAATAAACAAAACAGAGAATATATATATATATATATATATATGTATATCTGTTTTTGTTTATTTTCCTCCAAAAAAAATTTCTCTCCCAAAAAAAAAAAAAAAAAAGTCAGGAACTATGAGCCTGACACGAAAAGAAAAAGAGGGTGGAAAGAAAAAAAAAAGACAGAGAAGAGAAGAGAAGGAAAGGAAAGGAAAGGAAAGGAAGGAAAAAAAGAAAAGAAAAAGACAGCCTGACAGACAAAAACACAAAACAGCTGGCTGTTGGTGCCTGGGACCAGTAGCTGTGCTGGTCTGGAGGAGAGGTCGTCTGGTTGGCTCAATGTCAGTCTTCTTCCAGTAGATAATCAGTTACCAGGCCCAGAGGAGTGGGGTTTGGTGTAAGCAGGTCCCACCTCCACTGGGGTCTCCTGTCCTGTTCCCTGAAGGCCCACTGTGTTGGTGATGGGGAGAAAAATGGCGACACCCCAGTCTCTCCTTCCTGAACAGGGTGTCTCAAATCACATTGTTCAGGCAGCCCTCACAGAGCAACGCCCACAGTTGGCTTGCCCTGCTCCACAGTCTCTCATGTCTCCTAGGTGTTTGACTGGGATTCAAAACCTGATGTCTTAAAGGATCCTGCACCCGCATAGACCCAGTTCTGTGGTGGTGCCACTCTGCCTTGCCAATAAAGGGCCTTTGGCTGGCACCTGCAGGGTCTTTTATCCTTGGGGAGGCAATAAGCCCTCTTTGCACAGTACTTGAGGAAGGGGTCTGTTCTCTCCCAATGTGACCCTGAGATCACTACTGCCACTACGGCCACTGGGGCCGGCTCCCTCCCCACAGACATGCACATGTGGCTGTGGCTTCTGTCTGGAGATAGTCTTGCACTTTTGAAGACTCTGATCTTCAGCTCCTGAGACTTTCACAATAGTAACAAGTATGCTTTGTATTTCTTGTTCCCTAGTCTGTGGTCTGGAGAGGTTTTCCTCCTGTACTAATTCAGTGCCACAATCTCACAGCCTCTCCATCTTTCCCTTTTATCTCTCCATGGAAGGGCTTCCCTCCCCTCTCTGCCTGCACATTTTATCTCCCTCAATTCACATACACGCACCCGACCCCACCAAGCTGTCTCCCTTGACCTGTGGAGATCCTTCTGCCACTCCATAGATTTCCTGGGTGTTCCAAGTGATCTGACTGCAATATAGCTGTGTTTCAGGGATGAGGGAAAGCCTGGTCCCCCTACTTCACCGCCATCTTAACTCCTTCAAGTGTCTGACTCTTGAATTCGGCTCAGGTCATGATCCAAGGGTTTCAGGATTGAGTCCCACATCAGGCTCCACCCTGAGCATGGAGCCTCTTAAGATTCTCTGTTTCTCTCCCTCTGCTCCTCTCCTTGCCTTGCACACACACACACACACACACACACACACACACACTCTCTCTCTCTCTCTCTCTCTCAAAACAAACTAGAAAAAAACCTTTTTCTTATTATTTTCCATTTTTTTTCTCATTTGGTTCCTCTTTCTAGATATTTCCTCAGTTTCATCTGTCAATGTTTTCACAGAATTTTTTATGCCTGCTATGTAATTTGTAATTGTCAAGGACTCGATTTTGTTCTGTTGTTTCCTATTAATAATATCCTCTCTTATCTCTCTGATGATATCAATTAAAGAGTAAGTTTTTATTTTCCTCTTTATTGTTTCTTTTTTAGTATTTTAAAAATTGCTTATGACCTTTACCTGCCATGCAGAAAACATATTTTTCAAGTGTCTGGCAATCTTTGTGTCCCCAGATACTAAAAAAAATAAAATTAAATTTAAAAAGTTCTGGAGAAATGGGTCAGTAGGTCTTGTTAGGTCAGCTTCACTGTAGTTTTTTTTTTTTTTTTCAAGACCACTAAATTTTTCCACTTTGGACCCCCAAATGTCAGAATCAATAGATCTTCTCTCTTGAGTGATTCAGTTTCTCAAAGAAATAGCTGCCAGTCTCTTGTCTAGGCTGTTGCAATAATCCAGGCAAAGCAAAGATAATGACTTTGGCTAGGACAGCAGCCCGACAAGTGGTGAGAAGGGGTTGAATTATGGATGTGGTTTGAGTGAAGAGTGGACAGGATTTGCTGATGATTTAGATATGAAGATGGAAAATGACAGTCAATGACAACTCCGAGGGTTGTAGTCTGAGAAGTCAGAAGGATGAGGTTGCCATTTACTGTGACAGAAAAGACAACAAGAAGAGCAGGTTTGAGAAAGAATATTGAGAGCTTGGTTTTGGAAATTAAACTTGACATGTTTTTTAGATATCATAGGCATCAACTTATTAATTGCCAAAGTAAATCTGAAAGTAGGTACTGTTGTCAATTTAATTTTACGGATGAGAAAACCAAAGTTGAGAGAAGTTACGCAAGTTGCCCATGCCTGTACACTAATAAATGGCAAAGGCAAAAGAGAACCTGAGTCTTCTGGAATCCAAAATCAGGGTTCATCCCACTACCAATTTGTGCCACCTGTTTCTACAGACTATTTTTTTTACCTTATTCTCTATGACCTAGAATTTCTTTAAGTTGCTTTCAATACAAATTCTTCTTAGTAACTCTCCATCTCTGGTACCCGGTTACTACATATGGTCTGATGGTTAAGCACAGGATTTTAATGTGATGACCACGCATGGCAGAGATTGCTAGTAATCAAATTTCCCCTGAGTTTCCAATGTGTTCATCACTGTCTAGGTAGACACTTAACTCTCAGCTCCCCCTGATAACTAGGTGTGACAATATGACTAAGTTGTGGCTGAGCCATAGGAATGGAAGTGGTATGTGACTTCCAGGTCACTTGGAAGGAAGCTGCCTTCCTTTTTCTTCCTCTTTCCCACTTCCTTTGAACTGGAACTAGGATGTGCTAGAGCATAAGAGATACACGCTAGGAGAAGATGGAGCAAGAAGAGTCTGGGTCCTTAAATGATACTGTAGAGCAGAGCTGACGAACCCATGAGATCATGACCTGAGCCGAAACCAAGAATCGGATGCTTAACCAACTGAGCCACCCAGGCGCCCTGATAACATTTTAAAAGGTGAGAATGAACTATTAACATTAAAAGCAAACAATGGCTCAGAAATTTTATTGGAATGGAGAGAAGTGAGGATCAGGCAGGGATTATTTTTAAAAAGAATACTTCAGTGCTTTGCCCCTTTCCCTTCCTGGTTATGGCAGAAAGGCTAGCTGTCCATCCAAACTTTGTGCTTCCTCTTACAGTGTGGTGTTCGCACTCACTATTCATTCCTAGACCCTCCTAATTAGTTCTTGGCTAAGGGTTTTGTTATTATTATTGTGGTAAAATATACATAACATAAAATTTACTATTGTAACCATTTTTGAATGGTTCAGTTACAGCCCAGTGGTGTTTAGTACATTCACGTTGTTGTAACAGTTGTCGCCACTACCCATCTCTAGAACTTTTCATCATCCCAAATTAAGCTGTATACATTCTATTTATTTATTTATTTATTATTTTTTAAGCTTTAGAATTTTTTGTATTTTAATTCCAGCATAGTAACATACAGTGTTATATTAGTTTCAGGTGTACAATATAGTGATTCAAGAATTCTAGATATTATCAGTGCTCATCATGGTAAGTATACTCTTTAATCCCCGTCACCTATTTCACCTGTCCCCCCACCTCCCCTCTGGTAGCCACCAGTTTGTTCTCTATAGTTAAGAGTCTGTTTCTTGGTTTGTCTCTCTCTTGTCCCCTATGTTCATTTGTTTTGTTTCTTAAATTCCACATATAAGTGAGATCATATGGTATTTGATCTGACCGACTCCATTCATGTTATTGCAAATGGCAGGATTTCATTCTTTTTTATGGCCAAGTAATATTCCATTATATATATACTTCATTGTCTATATATCTATATATCATGTCTTCCATATCCATTCATTAGATGATGGACACTTGGGCTGTTT
The DNA here is from genome assembly GCF_014898765.1 of Herpailurus yagouaroundi. Lineage (NCBI taxonomy): Eukaryota > Metazoa > Chordata > Mammalia > Carnivora > Felidae > Herpailurus > Herpailurus yagouaroundi. The sequence goes on along the minus strand of NW_024412376.1, from coordinate 96,134,747 downwards.
ACATAATTTGGCTGTTGTAAATCATGCTGCAATGAACATAGGGGTGCATTCATCCTTTTGAATTAGTGTTTTTATAGTTTTGGGTAAATACCCAGTACGGCAATTACTGGATCACAGAGTAGCTCTATTTTTGACTTTTTTTTATTTTTTATTTTTTAAATTTTTTTTCAACGTTTATTTATTTTTGGGACAGAGAGAGACAGAGCATGAACGGGGGAGGGGCAGAGAGAGAGGGAGACACAGAATCGGAAACAGGCTCCAGGCTCTGAGCGTTCAGCCCAGAGCCCGACGCGGGGCTCGAACTCACGGACCGCGAGATCGTGACCTGGCTGAAGTCGGACGCTTAACCGACTGCGCCACCCAGGCGCCCCTATTTTTGACTTTTTGAGGAGCCTCCACACTCTTTTCCACAATGGCTGTGCCAGTTTGCATTCCCACCAACAGTGCACAAAGTTTCCTTTTTCTTGACATCTTTGACAATACTTGTTGTTTCTAGTGTTTTTGACATTTGCCATTTTTATTTATTTATTTATTTATTTATTTTTTAATATATGAAATTTATTGTCAAATTGGTTTCCATACAACACCCAGTGCTCATCCCAAAAGGTGCCCTCCTCAATACCCATCACCCACCCTCCCCTCCCTCCCACCCCCCTCAACCCTCAGTTTGCTCTCAGTTCTCAACAGTCTCTTAGGCTTTGGCTCTCTCCCACTCTAACCTCTTTTTTTTTTTTTCCCCTCCCCCATGGGTTTCTGTTAAGTTTCTCAGGATCCACATAAGAGTGAAACCATATGGTATCTGTCTTTCTCTGTATGGCTTATTTCACTTAGCATCACACTCTCCAGTTCCATCCACGTTGCTACAAAAGGCCATATTTCATTTTTTCTCATTGCCACGTAGTATTCCATTGTGTATATAAACCACAATTTCTTTATCCATTCATCAGTTGATGGACATTTAGGCTCTTTCCATAATTTGGCTATTGTTGAGAGTGCTGCTATGAACATTGGGGTAAAAGTGCCCCTATGCATCAGTACTCCTGTATCCCTTGGATAAATTCCTAGCAGTGCTATTGCTGGGTCATAGGGTAGGTCTATTTTTAATTTTCTGAGGAACCTCCACACTGCTTTCCAGAGTGGCTGCACCAATTTGCATTCCCACCAACAGTGCAAGAGGGTTCCCGTTTCTCCACATCCTCTCCAACATCTATAGTCTCCTGATTTGTTCATTTTGGCCACTCTGACTGGCGTGCGGTGATATCTGAGTGTGGTTTTGATTTGTATTTCCCTGATAAGGAGCGACGTTGAGCATCTTTTCATGTGCCTGTTGGCCATCTGGATGTCTTCTTTAGAGAAGTGTCTATTCATGTTTTCTGCCCATTTCTTCACTGGGTTATTTGTTTTTCGGGTGTGAAGTTTGGTGAGCTCTTTATAGATTTTGGATACTAGCCCTTTGTCCGATATGTCATTTGCAAATATCTTTTCCCATTCCGTTGGTTGCCTTTTAGTTTTGTTGGTTGTTTCCTTTGCTGTGCAGAAGCTTTTTATCTTCATAAGGTCCCAGTAATTCAATTTTGCTTTTAATTCCCTTGCCTTTGGGGATGTGTCCAGTAAGAGATTGCTACGGCTGAGGTCAGAGAGGTCTTTTCCTGCTTTCTCCTCTAAGGTTTTGATGGTTTCCTGTCTCACATTCAGGTCCTTTATCCATTTTGAGTTTATTTTTGTGAATGGTGTGAGAAAGTGGTCTAGTTTCAATCTTCTGCATGTTGCTGTCCAGTTCTCCCAGCACCATTTGTTAAAGAGAC